>NC_047048.1:52777820-53080024 GCF_011762595.2 Tursiops truncatus | reverse complement strand
CTGTGTTGTTTCTATATTCTGATTGGACACAGATACTAAAATAATCTTCTTGATTCAATATTAAATTCTTTGGATGTAATAATGATAAAAAACAAGAAATCAAATAAACAAAGCTATGATACTCATTACCTTTGGGTAGGAACATGAGATTAGGGTAGGAGGCTTAGGGTATTATCTCGTTTTTTGTAATACTTGAAATTTCCATATGGAAAATATTTCACATAAGTTACACAATTAATAAAAAGTGAGAAGTTGTTCCTTTTGAAATGTTAAAATATTTTATTAATTTTTACATATATAGTTATTCTGAACCTAGTTATAAAGGGCTACAGTTTATTAATAAATTCATCAAAACTTATTTATTTTTATATATCAATTTTATTTCTGGATATGTCATATCACTGGTCTGGTCTACCAGTAACTAGCTTCTAAGGAAAGATAACAACTCAGCACCTCATTTTAGTATAATGCCACTGGGAGGGGCAAACCTGACTTAGAGGAACACTGTTAGTTGTCATTTCTCAATCTATGTGCCTATATTAAACTTTTCTCAAGACTTGGGTAGCAAAAGTTTAAAAAATGTAACTTTTTTTTTTTTTTTTTGTGGTACGCCGGCCTCTCACTGCTGTGGCCTCTCCCGCTGCGGAGCACAGGCTCCGGACACGCAGGCCCAGCGGCAACAGCCCACGGGCCCAGCTGCTCCGCGGCATGCGGGATCCCCCCAGACCGGGGCACGAACCCGCGCCCCCCGCATCGGCAGGCAGACTCCCAACCACTGTGCCACCAGGGAGGCCCTAAAAAAAATGTAACTTTTTATCACTCTCCAAATAGAATATTATCTTGGAAAATATTGAATTCATGATTATTAATGTGGTTTCAAAGATATTATCATAATTTTAAAGAGTTCATAATTTTTTCTATATTTAATACTTGTGCTGGTTGCAAAATTATTATAAAAAATTAATATTTCATCTCTGGAATAGTTCCTTCTTTACATAGGCACACAGACACACACACACACACACACACACACACACAGGAATGCATTGATGTATCATCATACTAGGTTAAAAGTTTGGAAGTCTGGAAATTCTAGATTGCCAACAAGATATTGTGTTTCCTAAGATGTTTTAAGGAATCCACAAATTGAGATTCACTTTAAGGAAAATCCCCAATTAAGTTTGTCCAAGAGAAGATTAAGAAGGAAAATGGAGGAGGAGGCTTAGGTATGGTGGAAAGTGTTCAATTCTCTAGATTTTTTAACCCAAAATCACCAGCTAATAAGGCATCTAATTAAAATGTAGAATTCACAGCAATCACTATTTTGCATCTGATTTTTACATACCTTGGAATGGAAATAAGTTAAAATATTCCTGTTAAAATGACGACTGAACAATATGAAGACTTAGACTTGACCACCTGCTCATGCAGTGAAATCTCAGCCTGTTTTGTTGTCTCTTTGTTGGCTGTTTAATCAAAGATGATAATGTGGAATTAAAGACATATGGAAAAAGAAATCATTTTTTGAAAGTCTCATTATGATTTGCCTTGCTACATCAGAGAGTTAACTTTGAAAGTAGATATTGCACGCCCATAATCTGGTAACTGAATTTGGAAAGAAGGAAGGAAGGGAGGGAGGGAGAGGGGAAGGGAAAAGAAAGAAAGAAAAGAAAGAAAGAAAAAGAAAGAAAAAAGAAAGGAAGGAAGGAAGGAAGGAAGAAAGAAAGAAAAAGAAAGAAAGAAAGAAAGAAAGAAAGAAAGAAAGAAAGAAAGAAAGAAAGAAAGAAAGAAAAAGAAAAAGAAAGAAAGAAAGAAAAAATAAACTGCTACTTATCTTTCTTAAAAGGAAACTAAAGGAATGAGGAGTGTTATTTGTGAATGAAGACGGGGCCTCATGTTGACTGTTCCTCTCTGAATTTGGCCAGAGAACTATGTATCCCACTTAGGGTTTTGGAATTCAAGAAGTATCACTAAAGGAACAAGAAACTTTCTGGACATGAGATGGTAAAAAGTGTATGAAATAGGATCCAACTTATATTTGAGGATATCTGAGTTATCCTCAAATGAAATGAAAATGTATTGAATATTAGTTATATTGAAAATGTAATATTGAAAATGTAATTGAATATTAGTCAAGGCACAGTGAGTGGTAAAATTAATTTCAAAAGTTTGGAATTGTTGGAACTCACAAAACAGTACTATCAAAGAAATGGGAAGTTCTGAACTCTTCATTGCAGACACTGGATTTGAGATGGACTAATAAATGTGGTAATCAGATAGGTAAGAGGTATGGAGATAGGGGATGTGAAAGCATGCTCAGTGGAAGAGACAGAATAAAGAAAGGCAAAGGAAAAAAATATACATAAAGAAAAAGAGACAACATATGATGGCATGTTAATCTTGTTCCATGTATTAAGATATATTTATTATTTATTTTACACAAACTAAATCATTTTCAGTGTAATCAACAACCACTTCTGCATAAACATTGATTGATGAAAATGGATGCTGTCCATTGAAAGTAACATTACAGCTTATACTCTTCTCATCTGCAAAATGGTTCAGTAATATTTGTCTCCCCTGGTAGTTTGAGGGTGAAATGGACCCAGTATTAATTAAATGAGGCAAGGAAGTCATGCTTCAGCTTCATAGCATGTGAGACTCCATCCCATAACTTAGCAAACATGAATTATCACACAACAAGGTGTCACTGCACACCCACCCGAGGCTAATTTGGTTTAGAATGTGGAGTATCTGGAACTCTCATATACTGCCAACCAGAGTATGAAAAGGTACAATGCCTTTGAAAAACTAACAGAGTAACTATACTTACCCTATGACCCAGCAGTTCCATTCCTACATGTATACCAAAGAGAAAGGAGTTCATGCACCCACTAATAACATACAAAAATGTTCATAACAGCCTTAGTCATAATAGCCAAGTAGTAAGGAAACATCCATCAATAAACAAGTATCCATTAACAGAAGAATGGAAAGATAAACTGATATATTCTTATAATAGATGCACCAGAGCAATAAAAAGAACAAACTGATAGATACAACAACATGGATAAATAAATCTTAAAAAAAATGAACATTGACTGACAAGTAAGCCAGTCACAAAAGTTGGCATCCTGAATGGTTCCGCCTGTATGAAGTGGAAAAGCCGGCCAACATTAATCTACCGGAGACAGAATAACAGTTGCCTAATTCTGAAGAGTGGGATGGGGATTGACTGGGAAGGGGCACGAGGAAATCTTGTGGGGACCTAAAAGTCTTCTATATCTTGACCAAAGTGACAGTTACAAGGGTGTATACATTTGTGGCAAATAATAGAGTTATAGATTTGAGTTTTGCTGTATGTAAGTTATACTTCAATAAAGTACTATTATCTAAATAAATGAATGACTGAATAGCTAAATTAATGAACACATAGCATCAATTTAAAAATGCTTGCCAATTGTACTATTATTTACTATTGTTGTTGTTGTTGTTGTTACTACTAGTGTTTTTCTATACTGGACACCAAATGGCTATGTCATATCTGCAAGGGTGGTGGGGATGGCTTAGGGTGAAAAAAAGTAATAGTCTGTTGTATTATATTAAATCATATTAGATGAGTTCTGGAGGCTCAATTCTTTGTTGGCTCTGGAAGTTAGGCAAGTCTGAGTTCTCTAAACTTTCATCCCTATCCTTAATACATGGGTAATAATTGTACCTCTCACAGTTTTGTAAGAATTGAAACATTTGTAAGGTAACGTAACACATATGAAACAATATGTGATATGAATGTAACATGTAATATGAAACATGTTATCTATCCTTTTTATTTTCACCATTAAAATCCTAGCTAATTTTTGGTAGGTTATGCTGCAAATGTAGTTTAACTACATTTACCAAAGTTTAACTTAGTTTTTGGTATTATACTTGCTAAAGTACTTTTTATTGTTTTTTACTTAAGAGATTTATAAAAAATCACTTTCATATTAATTCATGTTATCTTTTGATTACTATTTATGGTTAATCACTCTGGTGACTGGATGGCTTTTCTGAAGGTTATTTTTACCATAATCAACAGGATTAATATAACCTCCTAGGAAGTTAAATGCTTATTGTAGTAAAATGTAAACTGCTTGAGAGCAGACACTTCACTGTATCTGTGGCTACTGACATCTATTATGTACATGGCCTAGCATACAGTAAACGTTTAATAAATATTTGCTGAATCCATAATTAATATATTTGGTAAACAAAAACCTATTTCTTAGAACTGAACATGCCCAAACTCTCTCTTTGTGAAAATCCTGAAGGCTGAAATTTTGAAAAGCTGCTAGTATATATATTTCATGCAACGCACCAAGAGTTTCTAAATAGAAGTCTCAAAATATGATAGATTTTGCTTCCAGGAAAGTGTTTTGCACCTAGGTTAGAAATGATTTTCTTTGGATGTATGGGACTTTGGATGATCACAAGACACAGCAAGCAGCCTTGTGTCAGCATGACACGGTGACTGGAGAGATGCAAGCAGGATCTAATAAATCTGTTAAATAGAGAAAAGAAAACTCTATTACCAGTGGCAGCAGGCCAGAAAAGGGTGTTGGACCAACTTCTGGGCTCCTACAAATTTCTGTGAAGTTTGTCAGATTATTTTCCCATAAATATTGTAGTTTTTTGAATGGAGCTCAAAGTCAAAACCACCCCATCGCCCCTCTGACACCTTTGCTTTTCTTTACTTCTTTCCCTGTTTTGACGTTCATGGAATTGTATCCAGTGCTTTACTTCCATAACAGATGACAAAATCCAGACAACCGCTGATTAATGTGGAAGAGTTCTGGATTAAATATCCTGTCAAAAAGTGTAATTGAAATGTTAATTCTATAGAAGTATTTGAACCAATGCGTCACAAGGAAAATAGGCTGAGTTGTGAGATATGTTAAAATAAAAAAAAAAAAGGTTAATTTTCACTGACTGGAAACTAGAATGTAAAGGAAAATAAATGTAAAGTAGTTTTAAGAAGTATTTGAGAAATTCATTTTTATGCTGTAAATTGTGAAAAATAGTTACAAAATCAGATTCTGTCTGTACCTATCTGCCTGGTTGTTCATTCAGGGAAGTAGTGCCTGCCCACCCCCAGTGATATTTGAGAATGTGTGGAGGTGTTTATTACTTAACAAAATGGGAACTACTGGGATTGAGGGTGATACACATACATATATTTTATATCCATTAAATATCATATGTTATATGTTATAACATGTTTTATAATGTATATGCTATATAATGTTATCTTATGTATATAAATATGCATATATATTTTTCATATATATAAATAAATTATCCTTTGAAAATGCTATATTCTTCTGGAGAGACATGGTATTATGGGAAACAGTGTTATGCATAGCTTTGAAAATGATATTGGATGTAATCACAGGGAAACTAGTAAACAAGTCTAATTTGAAAGTCATTCTACAAAACAATGGGCACATCCTCTTTCAAACTATCAATTTGATGAAAGACAAGGAAAAGTAAGGACTGATGCAGATTGAGGGAGAATAAAAAGACTTATCAACTACTTGAAATGTATGATCCTGGGCTGGATTCTGGACCATTTGAAAAAAAAAAAAGACAATATTGGGACAATTGGTAAAAATTGAATTTGCACTGTGTATAAAATAATAGTATTGTAACAATGCCAAGTTTCTTAAATTTGACCATTGTATCATGATTGTGTAAGAAAATGCCCTTGTTCTTAAAAATACATGCTGAAGTATTTAAAGATGAAGAGTCATGGTGAATGCAACTCTCAAATCGTTCAACACACCAAACAGAAGAAGAATATGTATATGATAAATGTGTACCCACGTTGGTGCTGCTATCCATATCCATAAGCATGTCCATATCATATCCATATCATACCCATGTCCATATCCATATCATATCTGTCTATACAGAGAAAAGTAGAAAAAAATTTGATAAAAGAGTAACAATTTCAACTCTAGGTGAAAAGTAGATGGTAATTCATTGTACTTTTCTTACAACTTAAAACAATTTTTAATAAATTATTTTTTAAAGGAATAGATTGGGAGATAACAGCTTTGTTGAAGGGCCACTGGCACACCTAAAGAGCAAATCTGCTTCTGCAAAGGGACAATTGCAATGTCATATGTGATATATGATGATTTTAATTAAAGACCCTTTTGGAATGTACTGGTAACTAGAGCAGTGATATCTTTGAGACTGAGGGAAATAAATCATTATTTAAAATTTTTCTTAAAAGACAAGTCTATATGATCTTACCACATGTCATTAAAACTCAATTTTAAAATAATCAGTGTGATTGTCTTCCACTTTAACCAAAATAACAGCAGATTGATTGGATTTTTCCGTCTCTAGAATGCTCTTGGGAATAATGGAGACTATTAAACCAATCCAGATTGTTGAGCTGTGTTGAATTTAACTTGGAATTAATTTAGTACTATTTGCATAGTGTAGACACAACAAGATATTCTGAATACATTTTGGTTCATGATCAGCATGTTACTGTTTTGTGGTTAAATATGAGGAGAAAGGTCCTAAAAACAATTTATTTTCATCACGATCTCTTCTTGTCTCTCTGTTTCTGTCTCTCTCTTTCCCTCCTTCTCACTCTGAATTTGTACTCATGTGAGTCTGTGCTCTTTGTTTTTAATAGAGTGGTAAAAGTATATTTTCAGTGTCACTGTCACTTCATGCTTTTTGTTTCTTGTGGGAACACATATACCACTTGTGACCCTTGGCTGTGTCCCTAAGATATGGTAGCCTTTGCAGTTAAGGGTAAGTGGCAGTAAAATACACTTTGTTCTGTACAGTGTTAAAAAAAATGGGCCCCTTTGTTTGATCAACCTTCATGAACTTCCGTTTACTTCAGTGGCAAGTGAAACATTTGTGTAAGAAAGAAATATTGTCTTCAATGGGAAATGTGATCCATGTGTGTTATATTTCATATTATAATAGATTTTTCTTGAGCCTATACTATTCACCACATGAATACATGACTTTTTTCAGGGGTCAGTATTTTGAGGTAACTATTATTTGCATTTGTGGGAATAGGGGATAAATATTAAATATTTTTATAGTTAAGTATCATTTTTAACTCAAATTCCCAAAAACTACTCCCACTTTTTATATGAAAGGTACTTGAACAATTCCCTTTCAAATGAAGAAAAAAATCTCTTTTCATGGGGCATAGGCACAGTAGAGCAAGGATGGAAGATGAAGGAGCACGTCAATGTCCATATTCTGTCACTCTCATTAACTCGGTCAGTTCTTCTCTGCTTTGTCTTTCCACTTTAATCTTGCCTTATTCAGCAAGTGATGTCACAAGGTCCAACTTTCAGAGTGATATGCTAGTGTTGTCTCCAAGTGGTCTGACATGATTACCTTTTGGAGAATGTTTGAGCCATAGGACAGAATCCTGGACACTGACACTGGCAATGAGAATAGAAGTTTTGCAGTGACATGTGTCCAGGGGAGGGGGAGCTGAAGGGGTCAGGATGGCATTGATTAGTTGTTAATAGATAGAACCACAGAATTTATGAAGGAAAAAGAAAAGTGGGAAACGAGCAGACTCATTCTGATACCCTAAAGAAATATGTGGATTCTGCTCTCAGAAATGTATGTGTGTGTGCACCAGTTGGAAGAATCTAGATCCCTGAGGACTGTTCATGGATGCCCATATTTGGAACCTCAGAAGGTGACAGTGCAGTAGGTTTACAGAGGCCTCTGGCCTTTCCATCTCCCTTCCTTTCTTTCTTAAGAAGCATCAATGTCTTCCCAGTCATTCCAAGAAGTCGAACTCTAGCACTTTGGGACTTTATTAAGTACAGTAATTAGATTGCCCTAAACATAAGCCCTTTGACACATCCCCTGACAGTAATCCATTCCTTGCAGAGCTTAGGGCCTGAGCAGCCACAGAATGTTTTCATTATAGAGCTCTGGGCTTCCTCTTGTCTGGAGCTTTAAGTACTGATGTTCAGCCACTTAACAAAGACCGCATTGCGATCCTTGGCTAAGTTCGTGACAAGGGAGTACAGTGTCCTGGGCTTTCAGTCAGCTGTATCTGAGGTATCTTGGATTTAATGTCTGCCTTTCTCCTTTTCAATTTCCCCGCTACCCCTAAAAGATGCTGAGCTGATTTTCTTAATTGTTTCAATATAAGCCTAGAAAGTTGAATTTCATTACCTAGAGGGAGCCCAGCATCTGTGTACCTATTCAACCATTATGTGAGTTAAGCGACTAGTGTTACAGACTTTGCATGTATCTCCAAGAGCATTTCCCATTTGCTTCTTTGGGCTTTAACAATTCTCGTGCTCAGAGATCTGCTATTCAATGTGCAGTCCAGGACTAGTAGAGGCACAGGCATCCCTGGAGGGTTGTTAAAATGCAAAATCTCAGGTCGTGCATCAGACCAGCCAAACCAGAATCTGTCCCTTAACAAAACTGAAAGATGATTCTCATGCATTTTAGAGATGGAAAGCTCTGGTCAGAAAGGATTTAGTCAGTTGATTGTTGTGAATTACTTAGCCTATGAAGTGGGGGTCTAACTAGCCCGTTTTTCTACCACAAAAATAGCTAGATGGCTCAGCATTAAAAATTATTCACATAAATGAAATTATTTATTTTTTTCCAAAACTCATTTGGGTAACCATTTTGCATTATTGTGTCAAATTGTTAAAATAAGTCAAAAATATTTTTATCCACTAGCCATGAATCTTTAAGAAACGAGCATCTGGTAATGCAGACAGTGCTGAGGCACATTGGAATTTGACAGGTACCTGCACTATGCTTGGTGCTTCATATATTTATTCTAAACAAAAGCTACCTGACGCAAGTATCACTCATCATATTTCCCACATAGAAACAGGAGTCCCAGTGAGATTGTGTGCTCATTCACAGCACCACACGCAGTGAGCCCACACTCAGGGCTATATCTTGCGAATTTTTTCCTCTTTCCACTCTTCTGCATAAAAGACAATTCCAAAACTTGAGAAGACTTTAATTCTAAGCCATTATCTAGAGCCAGTTTCTCAACCTCAGTGTTATTAACTTTTGAGGCTAGATAATTCTTTGTTGCTGGGCTGTCCTGTGGGATGAGCCCATTGTGGGATGTTTAGCAGCACCCTTGACCTCAACCCACAAGATGCCAGTAGCAAGTCACCAGCTTCTCACTGCACCTGATCTTCCCTCCCCTGCCCCCCACCTCTTCCACCTTCCCTATTTCCCTGCCATCCCCTCCCTTACTCCACCCCCACCTCCCACCATTTGCAAACTAAAAAATATCTCCAGAAAATGCAATATGTCCCCTGGGGGCAAAATCACCTCTAACTGGGAACCACTGGCCTAGAAATATGTGCAGTTCTAATTACTCCTAGCTTTAATCTGATTTTCTCTATCATGTAACTATTTTTTATGAGACTGCCCCCTTCTGGTTAATTAAAGATTCCAGGTAATCAAGGCTAAAAACATTCCGTAATTGATGCCAGCTTGTTTTCTCCACTTTCTCGGCATTCCATACTTTCACCAAAAAAAGGACATTCGACTTCTACTTGTTTATCTTAACAGGTGTGCTCACAAGTTTCTGAGTCTTTTTATTCTTCTGTGGTTGCATTACAAGCACTGCCTACAGGAAGGTAGAGAGACGCTATGCCATGGAAGCAAGTCAGTCTAGTGGATGAAGACACAGGCCCTCCAGCCCACATTCTCCTGCACCACTTCCTAGCTGTGTGATCTTGGGTAAGTTACCTCCTCTTTGTTTTCTCTGTGAAATGGATTCCTGCCTGATAGGGTTATTGTGAGAATTAAATGAGATGTTTCACTGATACTTAGAAGAGTGTCTAACACAGAGAATGTCAACAGTTGTTTATTATTATTCCTTTGGTATTATCTACACCTCAGGGTCTTGTCAGGAACAGAAGAAGGGCCAGACTCTCACTCATAAGCACATACTCTGTGGTTTTGAAATTTTATTCAAGCAAGGTTTTAGCCTATATTTTACATATTTAAATTGTGTAACATATTCTATTTCTACCACAGACTTTTCTATGTAGGAGGTGGGAATATCACTGAAACATGTAAGCTGCTTGTTAACATTGGCTACTCTTGATTAATTCATAAAAAGTTCAAAAATGAACAAAACTGATCAGTGAGAGAGGGTTACCTTTGGTGCTTGGGGACAGGGGTAAATTGAAAGCAGCCTGATGAGGATTCTGGGACAATTTAAGTTCCATTTTTGGAGTTCGTTACATGAGACTGAGGAGTTTGTGAAAATCCATCAAGCCATTCACTGATGATTTAGGTACCTTTCTTTAGCTATTTATACTTCAGTAAAAGTTCAAACATACAACACAGATTAATTATAGAAAAATAAAAATCTTGTTCTACACCTAATAATATTGTTTTTGAGAAAAGTAGAGACTTTCAGAGTTAAAACATTTTTGGTATTTTGTTTCATTATGGTTCCTGCATTATTCAAATGGTTTTCTGGGGAAGCTTGATTTCTTAAACTCTGTCTGTGCTTGTGTTATAAATATGGCATGGGGTGTGAAAAGAAGTTACTATATGGTTGTTTATGTTCACATAGCCAAACAAACCTGAATATTTTTTTTAACTCAGACATAATATTGAGAAGTGCTACTTGGATGACTTCAACTATATTTTTAGCTTCTCATGCTATTGTTAATGTGAAAAATATAAAACTAAATTACAGGTTCCCCTATTTTCATTATGGAACAATTTTATAGCTGTCAAAAACTTCGTGTTTCACACTTCCCACATACACAAGGCTACACTGGTACTAAAGTTTATGAGTTTTTCTTTGGCTTTTTCTTAGTAGCTGAAAAGTTGATATAGTAATGATTTTGTTGCAAAGTTGTCAAAATAAATAAACCACACAAAGCAAAGACAAGGACACTTAAATTCCAGAAAAAGATGAAATTTAGGTTATAACCATGCATGGTAAATAGAGGAGCCATTGGTGGAATCACCATATTATGCCCAAACCTCTTTCAAGCCAAAAGTTTCAACATTTTCACCCCATTTCCCCCCCAGAACTGCTGCAGATGAGACAGCCTGACTAATGAGGTTTCATGTATTTTTATTTTTTCTACCATCTCCTATAGATGTGCCCATGAGCAGAGAAATAAAAATAAGACCCAAGGGCACAGAGAAGGTGAAGAGGGAGAGTGGAAAACAGAGCAGTTACACCCTGGTTAAACCCTCAGCAGCCCATAAAGTAGTTTAGCAAAGATTGCTTATGAAAACTTAGTAGAATATAACAGCATCTTTAAATGAATAAAATTCTCTAAGGATGATGTAGAAAATATAATATGATTCATAATTCTAGCAAAAAGCACATTTTCAGAGCATAAAAACAGTTAGAATGTTCCTAATAGTAATACTGAAACATCCTTGGTCCTTTTTAATCGTGCTTGCATTTAACAATAGAATATTTAGAAATTTAATTACCGCAGCCTATCTTTATATCTAAGCAACATATATTAATTTCACCCATGAGAAAAAAATCATCGTAAATTTCAAGGCAGATTCACATTGAGGTTCAGATGTCATCACAAATGACCTTCCTCTTCTCCTTCTAAATATAAGCTGTGTTTGTTTCCCCAAAGAGCAAGGTCGCTTGGCCTGAGGGGTTCTCATTTGTCTAGTCACATAATAATGCCTATAACTAACTTCTCTTTTTAAAATTGCTATGCCTTTTTCCCATTTTGTGTAGTAGGCCAGGCCTTTTCAAGTTTTTTTTCACAGAGGCAGGCAGAGTGGTTAGTAAGAAACTGTACATGCTTTGCCTTGGGTTCAAAGCCTAAGCACCAGCTTTGTGTTTAGGGTGGAATGTAGAATTCTGGTGACAGCAATGGGCATGTCCTTTGTTTCCTCTGTTCACTTAGAGTCTTTGCAAGGTTCTAAGTAAATGCTATTAACAAGCACTTATACAAAGCATGAGTATGGAATTTCAGGGAGAGTCAAAGTAGCAGAATGAACAGCGAGGGGAATATGAGACAACCCAAGTAGCTGAAGTCAGACATCCTCAGCAAAATGAGGTTGCTGATGGCAGACAGGTCTTGAGGGTCTGAGTCTGACATAAAGGCTGTAAAAGTATCAGGACCACCAACTGCTACTTATGAATCAATACCATAGAAACTCCCACACGTGAGAGAGATGCTTGTGTATTAGAAACAAGTGATGCAGATATATCCATAGAATCAAATGTGGCAAATATAAGAATAGGCAACAAAACCCCCAAATGAATAAAACAGTAACATGGGGAGGGGGTTTGGAAAGGGGGCATCTTTAATGACTAAACCCAATGACAAACTATTCTCTGGTGGAAGTTATGCCATATATGCCATTTGGGAGATTATTTCAAATGGCATTCCCAGGAATATTCTCTTCTGGATGCCTTGGTTCTGTCAATTCTTCCATCTCAGAGTTTCTTAATCCTTGAAATTGGCATTGATCTTCTATATCCAGCTATCAGCTTTTATACATTTGCAATTTATTCTCTCAAAATAGAGGCTAACATAAAGCAAGCAAAGTGGACGTGAGACAAACTTTCCTCCCGAGGTCAAACTGGTTGCTCAGTGACCTGCTCACAACTTTAGGGTAACTCATAGCCCTACAGTCATTCATCCCCTGGAGCTGTCCCCATGAAGCTGAATAACCTCTGTCTTAGCCTGCCAAAAGGTTTCTTAGCTCAGTGCTGCCCTTGACTGGCACTCTGTTATTATGCTATATTTATGCCATGAAAGTTGTAATTAGCTTTGTTCTGCTGCAAACGTATCCAGCCTCACATGCAGTATAAAAGGTAATAAAATAGGTGGGCAGATATAAAAACCTGAATAAGCACCTTATGCAGGAAAATTTCATGGTTCCCAAACTGATGAAAGAACCAAGAAAAGGGAATGTTCATGGCTTCAAAAGCAGTAGAGGCCAGCTAAGAAGCCACATCTAGGTACGGCCAGCTTGCCACACAATGTTTAGTCAACCCCCTATCTCTCCCCCATTCCCCCAGTCCTGTCCACTGACAAGACTGTTCTGTAACTTGGTGATATTTATTTGGTGGAAGCTCTTTTGTTTTGTTTTTTTAATATGGCACCTCATACCTCTTTAAGGGGGTAATTTTGTTTAAAAGTGGACTTTTAGAATTCCATTGTTCAGTATCCCTGCATTATCCACTCTAGATCTTGTCTGGGATGTGAATGCCATCTGTTTTTATCACACATAGCCACATGTGTTTGCAAGAATGAAAAAAGAGCTGGCAGGAAGGTACCAAAACATTAGGTCCACAGTGCCAAAATCGTCGTTATGCGTTGATGAATCCCCTTTCAGTCTCCAACCTGGTTATAAGCTCCCTGAAGGTGAGATCTATTGTCTCTTTCACAGGCTTTAGTTAAACATGGGCTAGCTGTAGATTATTAACAAATGAGTCATCAAGGAGATGCACTTAGAAAAAAATATACGCTTTTTCAAGACCCAGGTTAAACATTTTAAAAATAATCTTTATTAAGCTATTGACAAAGGTTTTTCCGACATTATGCGGGATTTTGGGGAACTTTGTATATTTGTCAGTTTGTTCAATGAACACAAATTCAAATAGAAGAAATGGATACGTGTAAGGAAAGATTTTCAAAGAAAGAACAAGTATAAATTTTGTGTATACAGAAGTATAAAAAGAGAGAAAAGAAAAACAAAGAAAGGAGATCCAGAGGAAAGAGATGAAAGTATATTGATGAGTTGGTATATAATACTTAACAGTGAACTTGAAGTCAGGAAACATTATGGTTACTGTGCCTTCCGGAATGAGCTATAGAGTAAATGTTATTTCTTGTATTTTGTGGTTATGTGAGAAGAAGTGGGTGGGGAAGGACTCCTCATCCATCTTAAAAGAGGGTCCTAAGAATAAAAAGAGCAAATGGTATCATGCAGACAAGAAGCGGTCTAGCTACCAGGTAGATATAGACATTTTTTTCTGTCCTTTTCTATTGGGTTTGTATGTAGTGAAGAGCTAGATGCAAGGGAACATCTGAGAACAAAAGTTCAAACAATATCTTATATCTGTGTAGCTTTTGACAATTGCCTATTTTTGCATTAATGTTCATGTTTAATCTTTCTAGCTCTTTGAAGTGGGAAGGGTCAAGTTTATTTTTCAGATGAGTGAACCAAGTCCAGGAAGAGTCAGGAAACTTGATTGACCAACTTCTCAGCTAGTTAAAAGCAGAGGCGAGATTCAAACCTAAACCTACCTCCCAATTTAATGCTCATCTAAGTCCTCACTCCCTGTCCTATAAAGAGCCTCAACAGCCTTGAAGGGAAACCAGATATCAAGGATGTTTGCAATTTCCCATAGGACTCAAAGAAAGTAGTTATAATCCACAGCTAAAATTTCATCTGCATTTTTATAACCAGAGCGTGCAAAATCCCAGTGCTAGCAATGCCAGCTTCCACTTCTGGAATCTTCTTCCAGAGGAAAAACCACCCAATTCTCCCCTTTTGGCCACTGACTAGAAAACATGGGATTCGGGGCTGACAAAGTAATTGTAAAGGGAACTCAAGGACCTTGGTAAGTTTAGGACAAAATAAAGACATTTGAGGATGTCTACTAATTTCCCTGATGACTGGTGACAGTTTTGCCATTGTGTCTAAGGGAAGTTATCTAAAGTTCTAGTGCACATTTCTTCACATTAATTGAGTAGTTTCATATTGTTATATTAAATATACTTTTTATTTGGGGGGGATGAGAGGCTTGGATTGTATTTTTCTTTATTGAACCTTGCATTTTTTTGTCAGCTTAGATATTGAATATGGTTCACTTTGTAAGAAAAAGAGAAGGAAAAAGTAGGATATATGAAAGATTTAATTACATTTATTTTATGGAACTTAGTCTTGAATTTTAAATTCATAGATTTTTCAGATAAATGTGTGCTTTTTAAAAAGCACATTTTAAAAACTTCTTCTATGCCGTAACAATATAACAAAAAATTCAGTTATAAATGTTTATACTATTCATAAAAAGTGGCATTTTTTTCATTCATAGAGAGCTTCATTTGTTTTCCCAATGTTGACTTTTTCATATTCAGAACCAGGCATTTGAAGGATTTGACATTTTACAGTTGATGACAGAAAATGGAAAAAAGCACACTTTTTTTCCTCCCCCCTTCTGCTTTCATAATTCTATCCTGGCTCAACATGACTTTTTTTTTTTTCTCTCCCCTCAAAATTTCCAAAACTGTTTATACTGTTGTGATAAGACCAAAGTCAGTAAGTTTAAGACTGGAAAGAATTTTTTTTAAGAAAATGTTGAAAATGTGATTGGGTGGAAAATGGGTAGAAGGAGAGTGAACACTTGTGATGCTATTTCTTTGACAAGGTGTCAGCTCAGCTCCCTCTGTATCATTCGAAATAATAGAAAATTAGTCAGGCCATACTTTTTCACTCCAACTCAGATTTCAATATTGTACACTTTTTCTTTAAAGAGGTGTGAAGTTTCTTTTTAAGAGGACTCTCTAAATATAATAGAAATTTCCATACCTTTATATATAAATGTACATTATATAAAACACATGAAGAAAAATAAAGATTAAAAAAAAAAGATAAAAAAAAACACCTGAAGAAAAGTAAAGATTAAAAAACAAACAAACAAACACATGAACACTTTCAGCCAAAATCCAAAGAAAATCAGTTTTAAAAATGTGAGAGGTGCTTGGAAAGTCTCATTATCAGGCCAAAAACAACAAATGAGCTTTGAGATTAAATCTTGTAATCATTATGAACATCAGCTTATGTTTTTTTCTTTTTGACACAAAATTCTCACAGGTGGTTCTAATTAGACATAAATAGTGACAGTGGCCGGTTTAACTAAATCCAGATCCTAGCCAAGAGTAATGGAAAAAAGTCTCAGCTCGCCTGCTTAGAAAACGGAATCTATATTGAGACAGTTCAAGGAAATGACACCCAGGACAAAATGTAAAAACCGTGGCTTGAGTTCCTTTGTGTTTTCTTCCTTTAGGGAGCCAAACACCATGAAACACCTAATGCCATGTTTCTTGATGCCCATATTAAATTCCAAGTTTCTTAAAGAAAGCTTGTGTTCCTCTAAGACAAACTCTGTCCACTTTGCCATCTTGTAGGAAAAATACAAGGTTGTATGTTATATATATTGTCAGTCATTTTTATCCTTTGGTCTGGCATGGCTGAATGGCTAGTTGATAATTCTGTCAAGTCATTTCCTAAATAATTTACTGTTTTCATTAAAACTCTCTATTACCTTTAGTTTAGTTGAGCCATACAGGAAAGGAAAAAGATCTTTTTGGAAATAGTTTCCAAAAATCAGTAGGTTAGTAAAACTTGGATCATTCACCTTACAAGTTTTGTGATAATAAAATTTCTCCCTAGTCGTTCGTGTTCCTCTCTTATTAGTTAACACTTGTGTTCTATGAAGCAAACACACTCATCCTTGGCTAAGAAATGTCTTGAAAAATTCATGCAGGTATTTAACAGCCATCCAGAGTAATTTTTTAATCTCCTTAAGCAGGACCATTGCACATAATTGTGCCACTGTATTAGGACACCCAGTCAATGGGATGAGTGAGGTTTAAAATTTATGCCTTCCTGACAAGGGGCTGTGTCTGCATGAAAGAAGTTGCAGCATTTTCTAATTTGCAGAGACTGGGCTTACTGCCTTCCACTCATAAGTCATTCTTGGAAATCCAACCAAAAGGTTTTTTTAAAAAAGCAAAGGATCACTTATGTAATTATTTACTTATTTTTTTTCCTACTCTAAATAGTATATTATTGTCAATCAATGAATCTGAATTATCTTCATATTTTTCCCCCCAAATATGGTAAGGCATGATATATCAGCCATTGACATCTCACTTTGTGATTTCTTAAGCGTGCCACCCAAGCTTGCTGAAACATGGGTTTCCTTGGCCGATTCAATGTACATTGATAAGGTAGATTAAAAATTGGGGAGTGAAGGGACAGGAAGAAATACCCAGAGAAGCCCATATACACTTTCCTCCACATGGTGGAAAATATACTCTTGACTAAACAATTTTCAGAGCAGTTGGTGATGGTTCATTTCTTTCTGTATACCTGCCCCTAAGATACAGAGTGAAATAGCAAAAGTGTAAGCAGATAGCCTTTAAAACTCTAGCTTTTGTGAAACATATCTTCATTTTGATGATAATAATTATTATTATCACTACTATTATTTTACCTCATACAAAACTGTGCTTGAATTCATAGTACTCACAATTCCTGGATGTTATCTTGGAGGAATGATTTCTTCTGAGTCAACAAGGTTAAAAATGTGAAGGAAAGCAAAACAAAACAGTCAGCAGTTTATAAACAGCATGTGTTTGTGAATTTTACTTTTTAGCAGCTCAAATTGATCTCAACTGAATACCCCTTGAAGTTCTTTTCAGCTCTTGCTGTTTGCAGATGTAAAATATTTTTTCATATCAGTGCAAAAATAACTGCTCTTTATTGGTGGTTAGATTCCTAATGAGGCTGATTTCCTACAGAGAAAGGCCTGGAATGTCAGTCCCACCCTTTTAACTAATAGTGATAAAATAGATATCTCTGTCCTATTGCTTTGGGGAATGCATTTGATCTTAGCAGGGGATCCACTGATAACGAGAGGAGTCCTGAAGAGAAATATTAGAATTAAAAGGTAGAAATGCTATCCATTTTTCTTATATCACCACTAGTCTAAGGAATCCCTAGGGGCCTGGACTTGTAAAAGATTCAGCAACTTATCTCCCAAAGCTTTTCCAATTCAGGGGAGATGACATATGCAGAATAACTCATTGTCTTGGGATATTATCAGGATTTAAAGAATATTTTTCCAAGTGAAGTTCAAGACTGGACACTTTTGGAAAGGAATCATTTTGAGCAAACTTGCTTCCTAACTCCTATCTACCTCATGAAGCTGTGATGGGTCTACAATTCACCACGCAAAAAATTTCTGATCCGTATTCAACTTGCCTCTTCCCATGTGTTTCACTGAAACACGCCCTTAACAAGTCAGAGAAGGTTTCTGGCAGCTGGTTTTGGAGTAAGAAATCCTGGACCAGCTAGAAGGGTGGGATAGGGAGGGTGGGAGTGAGGGAGACGCAAGAGGGAAGAGATATGAGGATATATGTATATGTATAACTGATTCACTTTGTTATAAAGCCGAAACTAATACACCATTGTAAAGCAATTATACTCCAATAAAAACATTAAAAAAAAACAAAAAAATCTTAGGGAACTTAATGCACCTTGGTCATATTTTTTTTCTTGCTACTTCCAACCCCTTCTCTCTCTTTATCCTTTTCTCTGGTTGTCACTTTCTGTTTCTTATTTTATTTTATTAAAAAAAAATTTTTGTCTTTTTCTAGAGTGGCAGCAGCTAGAAAAATTCCTAGATTGTGTCGGCCTTCGTCTCCTTCATCACACACAGAGAGCTTGGGGCAGGGGCCTGCTCTTCTCGTAGCCAGCAGGACACCTACTGGTCTAACCAACCAGTCGAAGAAGAGAGACCGTTGCTGCTCAAATGCCCAACTTCCCCTAGCTACAATTGATATGCCTTCTTTTACTTGTGGAGTTACCTATTAAAGCCATCACTTATTGATTTTAGAGTCATATATTGCAACTTTTAATCACATCAGTTCAGCTTTCTCTTCTTTAGTGCTGGAAACTGCCCATCAGGGCCTCTATTTTCTTGTTGTCATTCCTACTGTCTCAAGCAAAGAGGCAGGGAGGAGACTTCAAGCTGGAGCTATAATCCTAGAACTACTCCAGGTTTTACTTACAGTTGTACTGATTGGTTTCTTCATCAGTAAGTTAATCATGGATTTTCTCCCTCAATTTTGTCATAAGCTCACCTAAGAAAAGCTATAAACAACACCTTTTTTTCCTTCAAAACATAAAAAAAGGACTATTCACAATAAATTAATATAGGTAGTGCAAAAGCATGGTTAACACGTTGGGATCTCCCAGCACAGCAATTAAGTCATCTTTCCTGTGGCTTGCTGAGAGATGACAAAGTGAGAAAACTTTAGGTGCAACTAACTTTGGATTCTTCATAAGTCTCACCTCTGCTCCTCATTTTTCCCATCTGTAATCATGGCTATGGGTAGAGATCATCTCAAAGTTCTTCCAGATCTAATATGATATGTAATTATAGATTTTAAGTGTGTGCATTTCACTTGAATTTCTCTCAAAAGATGAGGTGATATGAATATTTCAACATAAAAAAAATGTATTGCGGCCCACAGTGGCAGCAAGCTTTTTAAACCACTGTGTAAATACTTCCACTGGTAAGATGGTCCTAATAGTGAAGAATAAAATCCATGGAATTGGAAGGGAGCAGCTTGGCAAGTCAGTGTTCTCTTGGTCCCAGAAATCCTGTTGGTTGAGAGGAGATGAGCTGATAGGCCTGGTGATGACAAATATCAACACACTTTGTAGATATAACTTCATAGATATAACTAGTCAGGTTGTAGTATAAGGGCAACAGTGGAACGCATCTCCCAAATATCTTGTGATATTTGTATAGGGTGCTCACCCACTGTGAAGTGTGAGCATTCCACAGGGAAGAATTAGCTGATTACTCAACTAACTTCCAGACTACATGCCTCATGCTGGGAGCCCAGCCCTGTCAGTGTAGGAAATGATTTGGTGTGTGATCAGTACAGTGTCCTAATTCCATAGTGAAAAATTCCCTGCTACCACATGGCGAGGCAGACACCAGGGCTTAGGAGAGTGGGGACAGGAGTGTTACCTGAGGATGAGTGGCTAGAAACAGCAGGTGCACACACGCTCCTGGTCGTCCTTCCTCTTCTAATGGTAGGCAAGCTTCATCCTTTCGTGCGGCCTCTGCCTCTAAACTGGCCACTGGGCCAAAGTCACAACCAAAACTTTAAACCTACTAGAGAAAAGGGCAAGAGGCAAGTGAGTCCCTCTCTTTGTATTCTCTCTTTTCTATTTAGAAATATATTAAAAGGATAGCTCCTCTTAGAAGATAAGGAAAAAGTATATGAAGTCTTAATATTTAAGAGCCCTGATGTCTGTCACCCTAACATGATATGCAGAGTTTGGTCTGATGTGAGGCCCTTACAGCATAAGAGACATGAACTCAACCTGGTCTGGAAATGATGCAAAAATTCTATGCAAAGAATAAATGAAATAAAGCAAAACACAGAGGCATCTTTTCTAGTGAACCACTTTTTAATGCATAAATTCTCTGTATTGTGTACCAAAAGTTTAGTGACAAAACATCTCCATAAAAATAAAATTTTGGAAAGCCTTTTTTTTTTCCAGAAAATTTCCATCAGCTTTCTTCCCAGGGTTAAACTGCACCGTACATGTTAAGTGAGTATGGAAGTCTATATATTCTTTCTGGACTGTTCTTTCCAATTAGGTGGATGTCTGGAGAGCTGCACGCGATCTTAATAATGCTCAGATTTTTACATAAGCCATTTAAATAGAGACAGACTCTTTGAAGGTAAGCAAGAGGGATAATAGCCCCTGGCAGTATTGTTGTTCAGGAAATTTCAATTCTTTCATAGGAAACTGAAAATACATAGAGGGTTAAAATGAATACAATACACTGATGAAAATTCCCATTTGGAAGCTGGCTTTTCTCAAATAGTTTCTCTATGTTGACTGTTCTAACAATTGTCCCACTTAGGCTCTTTAGGCTATAGCATACAGCATTGTTTAAAAGACTGATAAATCAAGTGTTGAGATCAAGCACTGTGTGTGATGAGTTCCCTTGTAGTATTCACAAGTATCCCGTTGAACGCTCACTCCTGGCCAAGTGTTTCTCAAGTACTGTAGTCCTTTACTTCGATGTCGGGACCCCAGATTTACTTGCCATCTCAGCAGAGAACACCATCCACAGAGACAATGATAAATGATCCAAAGACTGAGCAAGTGTGCTGTTTGCAGCAAGGCAAACTCCACACTGCTTGTCCTTAAATCCTGTGGGCTCAATGTTCAATGGAACAGTGCATTATTTGTGATTTCTCAAAATTTCTGAATATTTTAATTTCTTTCGTTGGTGTAACATCAGCAGTTGTTTGTATCCGATGAGAAGTATAAAACCCAGGAACTGCACTTGAAATAGAATCAGGGTCCTCAGCTTGGGTGGATTTTAAAGGTGATCAAGACTGTGCTTTGTAAACGTTAATATACCTAAAAAAATTCTGAGAATCATGTTTAGATACAGATACTTGTGCACTCAATGCCCAAATGTATTTCCATGATATACACTATAATTAATCTGAAAAGACTAATTACATTTATTTTAGAGTTATCATCTATGTTCTGGATTATCTCTTTTCTCTTGAATTAGTTGATCTGTTCAGTTTGTGCATCTCTGGGATACTGATTTCTTCAATGGATTATTCTGGCATATCAATTTACATTTGCAAATGATGGCTTGATTTATTGATATCAGTAATGGAAGTAGGTACACATGACACAAATGGGGAAAAAATTGTACTCTGAGAGAAATTACAAGCTCTCTGGCTCTGAAAAGAGGCAGGTAAGATGAGAAGGAGGCAGGTAGGGATGGGTATGGAGTCAGGTGGCTCTCCTTTGGAATGGAGGGAGAGCTTGCCTTATGGAGTGTCCAGAAAGAACCCTCTTGTTCTTTGTAGTGATAGAAACTTGCCTGCCATACTGCTTCCCTCCCCTAATCCCCAGTACATCTCTGGGATTACTGTTGGACAGATCCCCAACTTTATTCAGAAACACTGTCTTTTGGCTTTTGCCTGAGGGCAAATGTCTTAGTCATCAGCTACCTTGAGAATCAGACTGCCCTGGTGTTCACTAACATATTCCACTGACCCTTACTATGGCCTGCTTCTGAAGTTTCAATATCTGGTTAGTATGAAGTTCTGATGAGAATTTTTACTATACTAAAAAACAGTTCTGTCTAAGCCTGTGTTGTCCTGTGAGCTCTTCATCATTTTGGGCTTCACATCTGCTTTGTATCTTCTGGATACTTCTCATTTTTTGAGCTGGTTGGTGTAGCCGTTTCAGTTTTCCACTGCTGCCTTAAATTTATTCTCTTCATTTTACTTTTCCTACGGAGTTTTGGGAGGGAGGAGAGAAATGCATATGTTCACTAGCCTTCTTCGATGTGAAACTGTCAACTGACGTAGTTACATGGTTGTCCCTTTACTCAAAATAATTTCTGACCCAACTAAGATTTCCTACAGTGTACTGAAATTCAATGGCATTCCCAATTCTATAGTTTAAATCAAATGCTAGCCCCTTCTAATACAATAGTCCAGCAATAATAATCTACCAATTATTATATCTCACCTCAATTCCTAAGCTCTCAGGTCAGGTCGGGACTAATGTAACCAAGCCAAGCTACTTACACTTTCAAGTTACTCCATTTTCATATGTTTTGTCAGGAGTGGAATTGGGGGTGGGTGCTATAGGTTTAGAATATACCCAGCAGTAGTCATCAAAATGTCTGATGTAGAGAAGTCATATGTTAAGTAGCTGTTGATATCATAAAGACTCTAATAAAATGATGAAATGGGAGAATTATAATGTTTTGACTTTGACAGTGATGTCAGAAAAGTTTCACTCTGAATTCTCTTCAAGCATGCCTTTAGCTTTACAGTGTCTATTGGCTTTCTTCATTGAGCAGAATAAAATTATCTGATAATTATGTGCCAGGAAAGTCTCTCAGCTTTTGGAAGTTCCTCTTTTAAACTCAGGCAAAGAGGAGGAAGCAGAATATAGTAATAGAATTATGCTATAGAATATAATTACATACATTTAGTAATAAAGTATGTTGTCATTCTATACTATATTATAATATATAGTAATATATAAATAGTAAATATATAGTATAATATAGAATAATAAAGTAGGACATAGTAGAAATATAATATAGAAATGTCAATTCAACATTAAACAATTTTGTTATTTTAGGGCTACTTATAACTGTAAAATATTTTTAATGTTTCTAAGCCTCAATCTGTAATATAAATGTTCTTCCTTATTCTGCATTATTAAATTGTGGAAAAGGAGCCTTATTACATGAGTATATCTACACAGTAATTTCAGAACAACAGCTATAAATCTATAGTGCTACCAATTCTTCTCCTCTTTTCTATAACTTATAATATTTTAGCTTGAAACATGATAATAGGAAGTACCCCAAAACATGGGATGCACATGGTTAAATCCATTTCACAGAGCTGATTGCTTGCCACTGACTGAGTTCTATGGAGCTTCTATTTTTCTGGCATGTGAATCATTCATTTTCTCTCCTTTGGTTGCACTTAGTTCTACACTGGGAACTTGTCCTTATGTTTCTTAGCACAATATTGATTTTTTTATAATTTCTTTGCAAGCTTTCTTTCAATGGAGCTTCCATTGTAACCCCGTGTTCTTTTTCTCAGCAATTCTCTATCCTTTGTTTTTAGACCAAAGGTGTCATTCTTGGTGTATGATGAACTAGAGGTATGGAGGTTAGGCTATCATTAGCTTCATGCATGATACCATGAAATTTGTTGTCATTCAGGAGATATGCTCTTTCCCTGGGCATTTATGAACCTGTGCACTGCAATCATAGGCCATATAAAGTGGGTCTCACCAAGGAGTGTGCTGGCTAATCTCCCAAGAGTGAAAAGGAAGTTCATATTAAAGGGAGGTGCAGTCAGTGGAGGCTGGAGAGTAGCTGAATGTTGACATTTGCAGCTGTGCCTCAAGACACAGGAAGAAGAGGATAATTGTACTTTATTCCCAGCACTGCTAGTTGACTTGTAAATTGTTTAGATGGCCCTTAAATTGGTTTTGAGCTTCAAATGGGAGCTGTGGCTTTCAGTGGAATTTAACCTGGGACTTTCCAAGATCTTGCAAATGATGACTCCCTCATAGGATGAGTTAGAGAATTATCTAGCTTTATTTTAACCAACTACTTTAGGAGGATAGAATAGATTTGTAACATACATGGGAAGTGAGGTCTAAATGAGTTACATGGTCAAAACTACTCATAACTTTCCCACTTCTTACGTCAACAACAAAAATGGCTGCTCTAAAATCTGCCCTCTGGACTCTCTGCCACCAAAGGCAAGAGGTAGTTTGGGGTGACTCATAAAATAGTAACTATGTCCTCATTGATAAAGATAGGACTTCAGCCTCAAAAGTTCATCATGATCTCAATCACTGTCCTTATTCCAAGTATCTGAAAATTAGTAGAATGTGGGATATGACTAACTGAAAACTGTAAGAACTTCAGTCATCCAGGAAACTTGGAGAAGGTAAAAATAGCATCTATGAATCTAAATGGTGAGGAGGTAAAATCTGAAATATTTTCAACATAACATACAACATGGCCATGTAAGAACAAATCTCCTAAATAATATTCTGTCTGAGAAGGTGTTGGTGTGTTTCCTGGATTACTTTTGTTGGATATATGAGTATATTGGCAATGATTTATTAAATCTTTGGATATTTTAGATGCTTTTGGAGAGTTAAGTGGTAAAGGTTTCATCATGCTTTACTGGCAAGTAATTTGACATATTTTTAAAACTAAAAAGATGATATTTACTAGCCACAAAGCATGTGTCCTTCCAGCAAACTGATCAGTGGCAGAGAGGAATCGCTTGTGTCTTTCAGCAACTAAATTTATTTTCTTTTAAAAAATGTGTCTGTGTGGGAGTGTAACACATTCTCAATTTATAGCATGATTTTGCTAGAGTATGGTGTGTCCCTCAAACTTCTCACTTCTCTCAACACCAGCATGCTCCTTCTCAGGTCTTCCTTTATTGCCATATGCAATGAGACTAAGGTGATTTAACATCCAATTTAACTCCATATGAGACATTTGGAGTTTTTCAACCATTGACTCATTTAATAATAGAGATGGGAGAGATGGTGGCAATGAGACACTCAGGTCCTCGACATGGATGATAGGTCACTTATCGATTTCTTTGTGTAGGTTAATTTTGATGTTTTTGCTCTACTGACAAAACAGAAACAAACAAAGGCAGTGAGTCATTCACTTCCTGGGCTGTCAGCTGCCACCCTGTCACCTTCGGTATTATTCATACACATGGAGATGAGACGTGTCTCTTCAGCTCCCAGGTAGTTTTCCAAGGGGAGGTCCTCAGTTTAGTATCTTCTCAGGCAATCTTTGAAAGAAAAGAAAAAATCAAATTGCAAGAGATATTCCACTTGGAGCATATTGGCTCCAAGTAAAAACAGTGTGAGTAAATCTGTTTCCCTTCCCCCACCCCAGGCTCAAAGTAAAAATTGTCTACATTTACATGAAAATGAATGTGTGTTTTCCTTTCCTTCCTGTTCTTAGGCAATTAGATAAAACTCCCTGAGGGCCTGCCAATCAACAGGACAGTCAGTTTGGAGGTGCTACTTGTACTGTGATAGTGGTATTTGCAAGTCTGGCTGGATCTGATTCGGAGACAGCTGGGCTGTGGGTGGTCAATCTTCCCTCCTTTTTGAAATCTTATCATTGTCGGCCTGGCTGAGATAAAGTTCATTCCTAACTTCTTGAAGTCGTGGATATAGACTCACAAGTGATTTTTTTGTGCTAAAGATTTCTCTAGCCCTTCATTTGTACTGCCCACTCAAAATCCTGGTCTTACAACCCACGTGGCGATATTAGTCTAGGAAAGAAAGAAATGACAAATAGTTCTTTAACTTTTTTCATTTATATTAAAAATAAAAACAATAGCCATTTAAGGTTCAAGAGCTAAAGTCTGATGATATAGAAGGCTACACAAATTATTTCAAGGTTTCTGAGCATTTATTAAGGTTACCTGTGTAATTTTTCATTTCATTCCTAAAATTATACAATGTTAAATGATGGATGTACAATAGTTCTACAGCCATAGATTTATGTAACAGTTGTGTGTGAATGTGTGTGTGTATGCATATGTATGAATATCTAGATATATAGATATATAGATATAGATTAGGACCATGTATATTGTTTTAAAAAATTCTGGGATATTATAATATTTTGAGTTAAAATCTTAAACTACAGGTTATTCATGGATGTGTTCTGTAAACTTCATTAAATATAAAGCATTTGAGGTGGTTTTAGAACTGGGGCTTTCAGTGGATAATAAAAGAATAAAAATAAAGCCATTGGGAACCATTTCTGAAGAATAGCCAATGTAAGGACCAGAAATTGGAGGCCAGATCAGATTTGAAGCCATAAGACAATAATTCTCTGAATTTTTTGGAATAACAAATGACTAAAATTACCTGAGAGCTGGATGGTAAATGGAACACCGTATCATATATTAGGGAACATTTTTATTTTTTGCTAGCATTTGTGAGGCAAATCTGACTTTCAAAAAGTAAGTGAAATGGTTTAGGAATTAAATTGTTTGCCTCTAGGCAACCATATTTTACAACATTCCCTTGGAAATATGGTCCACTTCTTCCAAGTAAGAGATTCAGTGCCAGTCTTTCCTTATACTCACCATTGAGTCACCCAAAACTCTCCTCAGAAGATATCCAGGATTTCATCCTTGACTCCAGATATCAATATTAGAACAAAGCATATGGTATCCCTGCTTAAAAGACTGAAGCCAGCCCAAAAGACCTAGTCATTTGAGATAGGAAGTCAGAAGCAGAGTATGTGGCAAACATACATTGCACTTTTTCCACACAGTTTCAACATAAGCCTTCATTCTACTTCTTTAGTTTTATTTTGATCCAAAATAATTTAGAAATAACTGGGTATATATTTTATTTATATTAATGGAGATGTGTGAGTGAATAAATGAAAAAAGCTGTTCTTGGAATAACTATAATATGCCAGGCATTCTGTAAGGTCCTTTTCTAATATGAATGTTTTATTTATTCCTCACCATAATTGTCTACACTTTACAGATCAGGAAACTGGCCCTCAGAGTGGCTTGCCCAACTTCATATAACCTAATTAATAGCAAAAATGGAATTCAAACCTAGGCCTATTCAATCCTGCATCTACTCATTTATACCTGACTTGTCAAAGATCTTAAGAGATCCAAAGGTTTTATGACAATTTTGTACTCTTTCTTTAATTTAAGCATCTGTATGACTGCCAACCTCCTCAAGAAGTTATTGCCATTTGATTTCAAATGGAGAAAAGGAAGATGAGCTGAAAAATAAATTTTTAGAGAGATGTTCACCATCTTTTTGGATGTAATAGGAAAAATGCATTCATATTGTATATTTGTGGCTATTGTAGCTTCTGTCATATCAGCTAGAAAGACTGGACTTGAGACTAAAGCAAGCCTTTCTTTTAAATCAAAAGCAGATTGGCTACAACTTTTTTACCCTACATGGCATATGTGAACATGATTCCACAAAAGTTACAGTAAGATGAGGAATTTAGGTATCTGACTGCTGACAGGTATTGAAGGAACAAGAATGTAAAATATGTTTGAAATACATGCTTTGGATAAGAAAAGTTTTTCAGATATATCAATACTTAAAAATTTGAAACAAGATAAATTAATGCATGTGCCATACAGCTGTCCAAAGTAAGTATAAAGCTAATTGAAAAATAAAACAGAACTAAATGTACAATACTTGTATTAAATTCATATTCTTCTAGAAACATCATTCCTAAAATGATTTAGACCTGCCAGATTTTTTAAATGCCATACACATCACTCCATTAATGAAAAACATTTTATCTGTATCACAGGTGTCTGTCTACTAAGTGTTCTTTTGTGTTTGACATGCAGTTTATCCAAATCCCTGCAATTGTCTTGCCTCCTGCTCTTCCTTCTGCTGTATCGGGGAGGTTCTCTATTTTACTTCTGTTTATCTAGGCTTGTTTTTCTCTATGCTATCTTCCTTACCTTTCCCGTCTTTTATGGACCCTTAATTCTATTGCATGCAGAGCCATAGACCCCTTTCAGTTGCTAACTTTTCACTAATTGTTAATTCTGCCTTTCTCCTCAGATTGCAGCTTTCTTAAGTGCTGGAATTGTGTTATATACTTGTTCTCTGTCAGCTACAGCTATCCCCAAGAGTCTGGAATGAGGGACTATCTTTGTACATTCTTTACTAAGAATTAAGGCCAGTCGATATATGTTATAAATAGAAATAATTTGATTCAACATAAATTAAAACTTTCTAATGAATAGAGCTCTCCATGAAAGGGAAAAACAAAACAAAACAAAAAACAAAAAAGCAAATGAACAAAAAAATACGTTGAGAAGCAGTGGGGGTATTCAAGTAGAGACTGAATGATCACTTAGAACAGATTGAGGGAAATTGACCTGCAATTGGCAATCCATAGGGATTTCTGAGTTTGGGGCCTTGGATATTCCAAGCAAAGAAAAGAATAAAGGAGGAAGAGTAAAATCAGTTCCATCTCACTTTTTGTGAAAGTGCAGCTTTTCCTCCCCCAGACAATCCCCTCATGCAAGGTCATGGTCTGAACAGTGCCTTAGGAATTGCCTATTAGTTATGCATTGCAAAGAGTATTGGTGAATAGAGATGCTTTTACTTCACCCTTATTATTTTAGAGAGTGTAGGTTATTGCCCCAGGTAGTGGAAACCAAATAAAACTTGCCACCAGATTCAAGCTCATTTTACTTCAATCTGCTTCTTCATCACTGAAAATATGATTCTTTGATATATCAAGTTTTTCTTTGTGAAAAGAATTATTATTTTTAGCATTTAGAAAAAGAGAGAATGTGTAGTAATCTCTTCCCAGCCAAGTAGGTTAGCTACTGTATTAGGCTTTTACTCTGCAAACTCCAGTTCCTTGTAAAATACATCTAAGTAAAGTAAAAGGGTCTAAAAACCATGACTAGTGACTAACTCTAAATGCTAAATGCTAATTTGTGTCTATTCATTCATTGATTCACTGATTCATTCATTTACTAAAACATTGGTTTGGTTGAGAAAAATCTTTATGTTCTTGCTATTCATATATTTACCTGCCATTCTAGGGATGCCAAAAATTTGTTTCTGACTTATTGTCAGTTCTTGATTGCCCTATGAGAGGCTTTCAGGCTCTCAAAAATAGTGAAGTCTTCAGCTGTGTTCCTAGAAAATACATTTTCACTGGTCACATTGTAGGAGGAGAAGACTTTCTCTAAGCTAGAAGTTCTGATTTGTTGTCAAAAAGATCCATGGATTATTCCTCCACTCTGAGGATGTTTCTATCCCTGTGACACACTTCTCTCTGTCTTTTCAGGGTGAGTTAGTTCAGAAAGTTCTCCTTACTTAAATCTATCCATAATTGGCCAGAGTTACTACAGTTTCAATAAATTATAGGTGTAAAAATGGTGTTTAAGTTGACTTTGGAAAAATACTTAAACTGGTATCATCAGTTCATGTCACATTGCATGAGAGGTTCACAAAACCTCTCGGCTTGCAAAGACTTGGGTCATCACATGTATCCCAGGACAGGCAAGGTGGCGATAATGCTGCTGATGCTGATGCAGAGCCTGGGGGTCAGGAGGCAAGTGCTATTTCAGTTGTCTGCCACATCTGCCCTTACTGTGGTGCCAAAGGGATCATTTCACCTTCCTGGCTATGATTTTCTTATCTGCAGCCTGACAATGCCAAAGTACATTCCTTGGCACCCAGCTGTAATCTTGTCATACAGATTCTCCTCCTTGAGATGGTCCAGTTATAATTATTTAAACATGAAAAGGTAAGTCAGTACAGATATAGACATTTCAGGAGCTCTGACAAATATTTTAGGCATAATTTTATTGTTCCTTTGCAGTTTCATCCTTTTTTAAAAAATTGGAATAAAAAAATCAGCTTTCAACTTTTCTTTTGTGTGTGTATCCTTTTGGTTTCAAGTGTAATAAAGCAACACATTGAACCCTCAAAAAACAGTCCAAATGAAACCATGAGTTATTAAAATGTGATCATATTTTCTCAAAGGTCAAAGTTGCCATTCTTATGCTACATTGTCACAGATCTTTGGGCAATTACTAGCTCCTCTTTATGGGCTACCAATGGGTCATGTTTATGAGGTGACATCAGTTATTTTCTTTTTGGATATTTGAGAACATATTGTTGCTGACGGGAAATTTTATATATGTATTCTTGAGCTCTGATGTCTAATGCAGTAGTCTTTAGGCATCTGTTGCTGGTGAACACTTGAAATGTGACCAGACCAACTGAGATGACTATACATCAAACTTCAAAGTTTTAGTATGTAAAAAAAGGTAAAGTATGACATTAATAATTTTCATGTTGATCACATGTTGAGATAATAGTATTTTGGAAACATTGGGTTAAATATTATATTTTAGTAAAATTAATTTCACTTAAACAAACTTTTGTTGATTACTGGAAAACGTAAATGTACATACGTGGTTCACATTATTGTCTCTGCTAGAGAGCACTGTTCCTAAGAGCTTGCCACATGACCAGGCAATAAATGAAGCATTTGGAAACATCATCTGGTTCAAAAGGTGACAGAGCACCTGCCCATCCACAAGCTCCATGAGGGTCAAGATGTCTCAGGGACCGGTGGACCCAGGCTCTGTGTGTGTTTCTTTCATGCTGGTGGTTCTCATGACATCTCTGTCCTCTGTGCCCAATGCTGATCAGCTCTGCATGAAAACCATTTTCTTATTTCCACAATTTATGGCGAGAGTGATCATCATTTTGGTTTTCTTCCTATTCAACAGAATGTCATTTAAAGGAATGTATTGGGAAATGAAATTGCTTGTGTCTTGTGATGACTGCCAAGCTTTTATTTGAAAATTTTAAACAGACACATATATCACGGTCTTTTATTGTCCTAAAAGAAACATACCATTTTTATTTGAAATATATCATAGGGTGTGAAATTCTGTTGAATTATAGACTGGTAAGCACTAAAAGAAGACCCCATGAATGAATTTTGTTAGTTTTTCTTCTGTCAGTGGGTGGAATAGGCAGAAATCATTAGGTAGAAAGAAGCAAATAGTCCTTCTCAAAACAGAAATCTTTGAATGACCCTTCCCTTCATGTGTGACATCCTGCTTCTCAACAAAAAGTTACCCTTGTTACTAAAATAAAATCTATCCTGCAAGCATTGACTCATGTTTTCACTGCCATGGCTCCTGTATAAGCACCAGTTTTGCTTGTCTCAACCACTGTGACAACTTTGTCTCTTCACCATGTCCCCCTTTAATATACTTTGTCAGAGTAGCCTGAGTGATTTTTCAAAATTCTAAATCATATCATGCTATTGCCCAAGTTAAAACCCTCCAGCACTTCATCATGGCATTAAAAAAAAAGCCAAACCATTCCATAGTCTCTTGGGGCTCTGCCTGCTCTAGCCCTTGCTTGTCTCTGGTATCACTTCTCCTTCCTCACAAAGCAGGAGCCACACGAGCCCACTCCACATTCCCAGAAGAGACCAAGCTCATTCCTGCCTTTCAGCCTTTACACTTGCTGTTTCCTCTCCCTACACTCTTACCCCCAGGTCTTCACATGGTTCACACCTTCTTGTCATTCAGGTTTAACTCCAATGTCATCTCCCAAGAAAGGTCCTCCATGAGCATCCATCTGTAATAATCGTCAAGTCAATTTCTGGCCATCACTATGTTCCTTATGTGATTTGATCTTGTTGACTTATTTATTTTCTTGTTTACTTTGTATTCCCCACCATCCTTGAAAACACTCCAGTCCACTTAAAGAAAATCGCCAGGTATTTTAAAGAAAAACCCCAGGTATTTTATCTGCCTTATTCTCTAGCATGTTATCAGCACATAGAACAGTTCCTGGATATACAATATACCCCCAGTGATTATATATGAAATGAATGAAAGTATCAGTTGCAAAATTATATTGAGACAGCTTGACTTGCTTCCATATCCACAAGTTTCTCTTAGTAGCTGGAAGATGTCCTGCTTCAACATATTTCATTTCATCACAAGCTGATGAGCTTTTTCTTAGAGGAGACCTCGTGCCTGAAAATTAAAATGTGTAGAGATTTTGCTCAATGTCAAATGTCTAACTTGAGAAACGGGTGATGCACTGGTCAGAGGAGGACAGAGACTTTGGCCTTCTCCCGACTTTCACCCTCCCGTTGACATACTCAGGATCTGTTTCTCTGTTGTGTCCCTGGCCTTGTCTACCTGGGATTTACAGTCTTTACAGATGTGGATCAAGAACACTCGGGGTTATGCTCTAATATTTGTATCTGACTTTTAATGAATGCAAAATTGTAAATCTTCTGATTCTTGGCTTATCCCAGAGACTTAACCAATAGCCCTGCCTCTGGTTGCCATTTAAATGGCCAATTGTCAAATACATCTTAAGCTCAGGACACCCAGGTGATTAAGCAATGAATTCAGCTTTATCTTCTCCTCTGCTCTGAACATGCATGGTTAGTAGTGAGTTCTGAGTCCTCTCCTTGCCCACTCTCCCCAAGGGAAAAAAGAAATTGCAATTAAGAAGGCAGGTAAGTCTTCAATTACAGAAATGCCTCATTTGACATGAACACCTTGAATGAAGGTGTATATGTCAACTATTTTTATTAGTCTTCCCAACTGATAAAAAATGCATTCCAATCTTTTTAAGGGATTTCTTCAGTGTAACTTAAAGTATTTTTTTAGTGAGATTTTTGTTTTGTTTTGTTTTAGAGCAGAGAATTCTGTACTTGGAGTAGCTGACCCATTTTTACATTCTGTGAGTTCAAATTTAGGGGTGTAACACCAGCATCAGTCTTTATGGGCACCTGGGAACAGAAAACAGGAAATAAAAAAGGTTGGCAAAGTTGTACAAATCAACCAACTCTATTTGCATAGTCCTATTTGAACTTAGTGATATATATAAAATGTAGTATTTTGAATCTAATTTTACTTTTGAACTGTTGTTTTACTCTTTGTGTAATATGTTCTATTTCTGCAGAATCATTTTCTCCCCGAATTAGTAAACCTTCTTTTCAAACCTGCCAGTAATGCTTAGTGAATTCACAAAGCAGGCTTGATTTTATATAGAGAGTAGTTACTCATAAAATCTAAGCATAAAGAAGTCTTGCAAATACAAATGAGGCCAGCATTTTTGAGATTACTGCAAAGATAGCAGGAGGAGAGGCAAGTCTTTTTATTCAGATTCCTAGATGGAGGCAGTGAATCAGATTTCTAAGAAGAGAAACAAGATTTTTAACTTCAGAATGTCATCCAAATTTAGCAACGTCATTCTTAAAATGGAGGGAATGTAAAAAAGTATCTTGTTTTAGGCAACCTGTTGATTTGGCATAAAGAAAACTTCTGGTTTATTTATAGACTTCTGGAACCATTCAGTACAGCTGAGGAATTCAGCTACCTCTCAATTAAAAAAAAAAAAAAAAAAAGAAACAACAACATCCATAAAAATAAAGATTTGGCTGAAGGAAAAGAGATGTCCTCTCAAACATACCCGTCTTCTAAATGTCTTCTAAGGTGTTTTGTTCTGTTTTTAATGTGCACTAACAGTGGATCTGGACTCCAGGCTGTGATGATTCACAGAACAAAAGCAGAATCAAAAACAAAACAACAAATAAGAAAAAAAAATTGTGTATTTGTAATTATTTTGTGTATCAGTTTAACAACTGAGAATGAAACTGAAGCATTCTCTCAAAGGTTATCTTTGGCTTCGATCTCAGCTTGCACTTCGGGAAAGTATGATCTGCCTTCTGGTGAAGAACACTCCAGTGAAACCTCAGACTGAGATGAGGTAGATTTGCTCTTCCCCCACAAACACCCCAAAATGTGCATCTGAAAAAGAAAAATTGTGAGAGGGACTGAGTCCCAGAGATATTCCCCAGGAACTTTACCCAATCTGTGGCACAAAATGTGGTCTGACCTAGCTGGGCACTGGGCTGGCCTTGGCTGCCATCCCTCTGGCTGGACTCCTCCCCAAGGTAGGGCTCACCCTCGCATGAAATTGCCAACCAGGGCCCACGTGGGTAGAGAACTAATTTAGCCTCCTGGACACTTGATGAATGAAGAATTTCCTCTTGGGACTAAATTATAGGGCTTGTTGGAGTTGCTCTTTCGTGATCTGTTATTTGGAGGTAATTTTCCAGAAGGGCTGGGACACAGGGCCATGAGCTAGAATAGGATTCACCAGGCACAGCTGCCACGTGCCGGCCAGCACATCCCACCGTGTCCAGCCTCTCCTCCAGCCTCCGCACATCCACCCTTCCTTCCCCAGAGAGGAGGCCCAGCCAACAGAGCTGGACTTACATTAGATTTTTACTTTCCTTCTTAATTAAACAAGAATGGCATCTGCCCACCTTTTTCTGCATCCGGGTTTCTAGAAATGTAACATCTTGTCCTAACACGCTTACAAACAGATGAGCAGGCTTTCCCCTCATCCCCCAATGTGGATGATTACAACCTTCTGTCAAATTCCACCTACCCTCCCTCCCCTGTTGGCTGGAAGATAAGCTTCTGATCTTCCCTTGGCTTTTTGAACTGCTGGAAGCTGTGTAAACACAAGCTGTAGGTTAGTCAGATTCTGTTTGACCCAGGGCCTGCTGAGTGCAAAGAGATTACATTTGAAAACTCCCTTGTCTAATTAAGAGATGGTAACTTATTACGGGGTGGTTGCTGATGAGGTCAAGTAGCAAGAGGTTTCAGGCCGACCTGCTGCAGCTGGTCATTTGCTGATAAATAAGGAACAGCTAGTTTTTATTGGGCCAAATTCCCTACAGAGCTCTCATTTCATAAACCCTTGAATTTGGTTCTTTCTCTGAATTTGCATGTGCATTTCAGCACTTTAGAGAATTTGCAACAGCAAGAGTGACAAGGATTTGTTCTATAATGGCAACTCTTCTTTTCTTGGTCTTCGCAGTGATGCCCCATACAGTGGTTCACAAACTAGTGTGCTGTGCCTCTAGCTCCATTTGGACCACTGACTTCTGGCAAATCTAGAAAGCCAGATGAGGGCCACTTCGAATATTGACATTTGGATGGGGTGGGGTGGTGAGGACAGGAGAGGAAAACCCAAGAAATAGATCATAAGACCTGGACGAAACTGTGCAGAATGATCATGATCATTTATTGAGCACCCACTCTGCAGCAGAACTGTTGCACGACCTTCTCATATGTGTCTCCAGACCTTACCATGACCCTCAGAACAGGTGTTATTATTCCTGTTTCACTGTGAAGATTCTTAAGGCAAAAAGAGGTCAGCAATTTCCACAAAGGCATGCAATCACCAAGTGAAAGGTGTGGGATATGACCCCAAATCGCTTTATCTTTAAATGTGTCTCACACATTCCAGGGAACTGTGTAATTTTCCTTTGGAATTGGAAGTGTCTGTGGCCCCCGGATGAGGGGAAACATTTGATGAATGCAGATTCTCCTTGTGAGTAGGTGATAAAAGTGAAGATGAGAACTTTGGAACCACAAACCTTGGAAAAGTCATCAAAGAAGCCCTCCTACTTGCTATCACGCCCTCAGCTAGGTTTATCCCCAAATCGATTGTTGTGGGTATCTATTGTTTCTCCACCAGTGTCTGTTTCCTGGAGTTCTGGAAAAGCACATGCAGAATTCCTCTGGGGATACCATCCCTCTGCCAAAATTTTGCATAAGTCTTCTGTTATGGTCAGAGTCCTTCAGATGCCCTGGTTGTTGTGATTACGTTTGGACCAATCAGCACCAATGAAATAAAGTACACATTTTTATGGAAAGTAGAAAAGACACAGTTGTTCTTTCCCTCCATCCTCAAGTCAAGAAGAATAGGCTGGAGTTACTTCTGCCATCCTTCCACAAGATGTGGCCATCTGGATGTATCTGAGAGACAGAAAGTAACTGGGTCTCAGTGATATGGTTAGAATCCTGATCAGGCTGTCTGTGACCTCCCTCTGTGCTGCACTTTAGGGATTTGAGAATGTTTTAGATATTTGCCAACTAAAGAGTTTAAGAGGTTAAGTGTTAGTATCTTGCATGCACCCATCTAGTTATGGGACAAGAGCATAATAATATCTCCCTGTCTCCAAAGCCACTCCTTTGCTATGGAATCATGCTGCTTCTGAGTTAGAAGAAGGATGTTGGAAATGAGAGGCCACACATTTTCATCAATGTGGTTTTTCTTTGTGAGCAAATTTGGATGAAGTGTGATGATTCTAAAATCACATCTCTTGCAAAATCTTTCAGCCTGTACCACAGTTCATTTTTCATCCCTCTCATAAGTTGACCATATCAAAAGTTGGTAAATATTTCTGTTAATTATCCTCCATAAAATAATGCAAAGTCTCTAATAAAAGTAACATTTTCTGATGCCTTACAACTTCAATTTAGACAGTTCTGAACAATATTCACATACATTTCTCTGGCTACATTTTCAGCTAATGTGCTATCTTCAGCTTCATATGTAAAACAGTTTTCCTTTAAATATCCCTTAAAAACTGTAGCAAGCCCACAATTCTCATGAATTTATTGGGCTAGTGAAAAATCTGTTTTATTTATACAGGGTTTCAGAGTTTACAGAATACTTTTATGTAATTTATCTCATTTATTCCTCTTTTCAACCCTATAAGGTTGATATTATTATCCACATTTTAGAGATTAGCATCAGAAGGTTTAGGATTAAGTGATTTGTCCAAATCTCCCCAACCCCTCCAATGGGGGAACTGTATTTTACACTCAAGTGTTCTGATCTAAGCTCAGACTTTTCATAGTTCCAAATAGTCTATTGGTACTTGGAAATATTCTTTGAATAGAGAGGAGGAGTTTGAAATTAGAACACCACCATGTTGCTTCTTTTCTCTAGGTTAAAGAAGAGAGCTGATTCTCTAAATAGCTGAGAGTGGCTTATAATGTTTTCTGTTCATAGTTATCCCTTTTGGGAACCACAGGAATCTTAATTTTCCTGACCATTTGTCCTCCATTGGGCCTAAATGTTTAAAGGCCATTATTTTTATATGCCAATGATTGCAGTATTTGCATGTGCAAATCAAGTAATTACTTAACTACCCAAATTGTGCATGCAACTAAGGTAATTATGAACTTAGAAAATTGCTATAAGAATCTGACCCTGGAAAAATTATGAAAGCAGAAAATGAGTGTTGGAGTGGAAATTTCTTGCAAGGCTGATTTTGTTGTTGTCATTGCTGTTTAGTGGAAAAATAAGCTGATTAAATTGCTTGCTTTGCTTCAGTTTCGACATCTGAAGAATGAAAATAATAATGTTTGCACTACCTACTTCCAAAGAGTAATTTCCTTGTGAAGGAAATTGGGACAATACACACAAGATATTTGAAAGAAAAGGACAAAATTTTTAAAAAGGGAATATTATTTTTAAGTGGCCTCATTAAACCCCCACTTTGAAATCAGAAATTCATATTTTTATATGAATCTTTGTTCATTTATCCAAAGAGACGCCATGTTGTGATTAAATAAAATGTAAAAAAATAAGCTCAAATTGTGAAAAAATAATATTATTGTTTTCTATCTCTAGGGTGCATAACGATTTCTCATGTGGCTCTCCTAACAATTATATGTGGTACATGGAGAAGGAAAGATTAATCATGGTTACATATGGGGGAGACTGAAGCTCACTAAATTTAAAGTGAGAATCTATCACCAGAGTGTCTGACTCCAATTAATTTTTGCCAGAGAGACCATATTGCCTTGACACTGGTAGTTATAGCCATGAATAAGTCAAGCTGCTAAATGAGTTTAGAAATGTATCTGCTTTCCAATAATTTTGTGAATGTAATCACTTGTATTAGATTGACTTATAGGTTACTACTGTGTTATATGCAAGAAAAGGTCTTCCTAAGAAAGCTAATGATGTACTTAAGAAGGTGGATGCTTTTAAAACTTACTTAAGAGAACAAATAAATCAGTGGGCTGTGACTGTTCTTTATTTGTTGAAACAGATACAAAGGGATAGAGACTAGATCCAACTCTGTGAGCAGATAGCTTAGGTTCCTGGCCCAGTGAGAAGAAACTCACATAAGTTGCCTATAATTCACCTAACCTTTCCTCCCAAATGTTCATTACAGTGAGGTCATTACTATAATCATTAGAAGGTCATCTGATAAAAACATGCATACTTTGATACAGTTCTTCAAACAATGTTCACCTTAGGTTGCCAAGCCTTTGAGCTACTGTCTAGGTTCTAAAGAGTGTAAAAGATGGATGAAGTTTGAAGTCTCCAGATCCCAATGATGTTTGAAGGTGATTCTGAGAGTTAGTGACAGGGATAGGGCATCAGTCATTGAGTCTGACTCCACATTCTGTTCTCTAAACTTCTCCCTCTGTCAGCATAGGTGTCTCTAGACAGAAAAGGACCAGAGATGCCTTGGACAGTAAACAAGGGTATTTCAAAGAATAAGGGCCACCAAGTCACCTATCTATACCCAATGACTTGGCAGGAAATAGAATCATAATCTCCTTTTAGAGTGACAATATGTCTCAAATTGTGTTAAGTTCTGGTAAAATGAACAGTCATCAGCATGATTCACATTTTTTCCAACTTTAGATGAGAACAGATACATTATCTATCATTATTCTACTCCACTTTTTACCTCATTTTTAAAAAATCAAACAAGTTTATATGCAGAGCTACCATTTCTCAAGCATTTACCAGGTGTCCATCCCCTTGCTAAGCATGATCTATGCCTTATCTAACTTAGCCTCCACTATAGTCCTGTGAGTTAGGCATTATTCTTTTCCTAAGTTCACAGATAAGGAAATGGAGGATGAAAGAGCTTAAGTAACTTGACTAAACTAACACTGATTGACTTATATTTATAAGTACTCTTTTGAGTACATCTCTGTACCCTGAAAACTCATCATTGATGACTCCCAGATGGACATGCCAATGACAAACATTCATATACTTAAACAGATTTCCATAAAAAAGAACAAAATAATGCCATTTGCAGCAACATGGATAGACATAGACATTATCATGTTAAGTGAAGTAAGTCAGACAGAGAAAGACAAATATCATATGATATCACTTATATGTGGAATCTAATTTAAAATGATACAAATGAACTTACTTACAAAACAGAAACAGACTCACAGATCTCAAAATCAAACTTATGGTTACCAAAGGGGAAACGTGGGGGGGAAGTGATAAATTGGGAGACTGGGATTAACCTATGCACACTACTATATATAGAATAGATATACCTACTGTATAGCACAGGGAACTCTACTCAATGTTCTGTAATAACCTATATGGAAAAAGAATCTGAAAAAGAATGGGTATATATATGTGTGTGTATATACATATATATTTATCTATCTGATTCACTTTGCTGTACACCTGAAACTAACACAACATTGTAAGTCAACTATACTCCAATAAAAATTTTTTAAAAAGTTGAATATTTGCACAAAAAATACATAAACAGATTTACTTCCTTCTCTATATTTGTCCTTCAGATGAAGACATGAATAGCATGTTGTGTCTCTTTGAAAAATCATATTTATGCCCTTAGTTTTTCCATAGAATAATGTAACATTGATAATCAATGATAATTACTAACATCTTTGCAGCACCCATGAGATATCATTTTGAATAATAAAAGAATACTTTAACAGTTGGTAAATTTTAACGTTTAAGAAGTAAGTTTTACTCTTCACTAAATAAGACTATATCAAGAGGTTGAATAAGCCTTCCATGATGGAATAGAGAACTTGATATAGAAGATTCTCCTGAACACTCAGTATTCCTGCCAATTAATTGTAAGCAGAGTAAGAACAATACATGTCTAGAATGAAATTTATCTTCATTGAAGGGACACCAAGTTCTATCTCTTCCACTCCTATTTAGAGATTAACACAGATTAGTGTAACAGACACAGGAATCTATCAAGACATAGTTATGTGCTGGGGGCTGGAGATACTGGAATAGTCCATCAGGAGAGAGTAAACAGAGGGCAGATGGAATTTGGGAGCAAGTGCTGAGAAAAGGCTCTCAGGAAAAGTTTTCTGGCTGGGGCCAGGTAAAGGAAATTCAACCTAGATCTGTACAGTAAATGCCTAATTTCTCTAATTTTGGTTTTTGCCATTTTATTTCTACATAACAACTTGTTGATGAATATTAAGAAGTAAATGTTTTTCACCCACCCATCTAAGATCAATGGTGAGGGGAAGGTCATTGTGCTTCGGTGGCCTGTTGTGGTATCACAAGTGTCTTGACCAGCTCTAAAGTGGTACTGGAGTCCTGGCAAGATCATGATTTATCACAGTTAATCATCCAGAGCTATGGTGTCCAATATAGGTGCCACGAGCCATATGGGGCTATTGAACTCTTGGAAGGTGGCTAGCATGAGTTGAAATGTTCTGTGGGCATAAAATATCAATACATGCTGGATTTCAAATACTTAATATAAAAAATAATGTAGGGCTTCCCTGGTGGTGCTGTGGTTGAGAGTCCGCCTGCTGATGCAGGGGACGCGGGTTCATGCCCCGGTCCTGGAAGATCCCACATGCCGCGGAGCGGCTGGGCCCGTGAGCCATGGCCGCTGAGTCTGCGCGTCTGGAGCCTGTGCTCCACAAGGGGAGAGGCCACAACAGTGAGAGGCCCGCGACCTCCCCCCGCCAAAAAAATGTATAATATCTCTTTAACAATTTTATATTGATTACATGGTGGAATGATAGCACGTTGGCTGTATTGGTTTAAGTTAAATATAGCATTAAAGTTAATTTTATATGTTTCTTGTTACTTTTTTTAATGTGACCATGCAAACATTTAAACTTACATATTTGGCTCACATTATATTTCTGTTAAATAATGCTGATATAGAGCTTTTCTACTCTCATTGATATAGATCTTTTTCAAGATATTTACTTCGATGAGAGAATTTATATTTTACAATAAATGACCCCCCCCCCCCGCCAAATAGCAGGGCAACATTTTGATCCAATGTTATTTCCCTTTTGCTCTTGCCCCACTGCCACCCAAATATTTATAAAGCATTTTAAATACAATCTATGAAATGCCAAGAAATTGCAGAAATCATGAAGAATATTTGAAAAAAGTAGTGGAAGCAAAGCTTAGAATTTAGAAAATTGATGAGAGACAAAATTAGCAGACAACTTTTTTTTTTAAAATTCTTTTTCAGACACAACTTTGTATATTGTTCAAATCTAAATTTTGTTTAAAAAATAACAGAACAAGGGATTTTCCTAGTGTTACTATCTCTTTAATGCTGTTCCTTTCAAAGTACATTTAATTTAAATGATTTTGATTAGAAGTTTAGTATTCAATAAAGATTTCTGTCAGGGGACACATGATCTGGACCTATGCATTCTCCTGTGTGTCATTCGCTCTGTTTCCTGAACCATTAAAAAGAGGGAATGGAATAAAACAATTTTTATATTTGTTTTTGATTTAGATTGTGTATGTTTCTACATGCACTATAAACCAAATTTACATATATATATATATATATATATATATATATATATATAATAACTGGAATGGATTTCCAGTCTTCATGCTGTTATACTTCAAAAAAGTGATCTCACTATTTTCCTTTTTCTTCTAAAAGTTGTATTTGTTTAATTTTGATCTGTAGACAAGGAAAGGTTGCATAGTTTATAGATTACAATGCTTAAAAATAATTTTATTTCTGTACTTAGTATGGAATGATTAATAAAATGTGTAACTAATTACAATTCTGTTAAGTAGGAAATTTTTTGTTATTTTTGTTACCAGTCTAAATCTGTCATATGAAAAAAGACAACAAAATCAAACTTTTACAGCTTAAAATTGCTATGGAAATGTATAATGTATACTATATAACAATATATATAATAGAAAATAAGTCCCATGATAGAACTGTACGTTAAATGTACTTCATATCATTCATTATTAGTATAGTTAATAATAATAATAATAATTTTATAAGATTATATTAATTAATGCCTTTCCATTGACCCAGTGTGAATGTTTCATACTTCATGATCTCATAGTCCTGTAATAACTATTGTATTAGAAATGCCAGTAATTCGGGTCTATAAAGCCAATAGCTGTAATTTTGTTTCTTAAATTGCCACTTTTTAAATGTAGACGTTAAACCTATGACTCAGATGTCTTCAATATCATGTTTTCGTTATTCCTTATATATCATGTGTACAGAGAGAAAAAGTATATTAAGATAATAGTTTCCTGGTGAAATGGTGACTCTTTACATTCATAAATATGCACCAAAGTATTCTTTGGACAAAGATTTGTGGATAGTGTTACACACTTTTGGTAGCTTACAATCGTAACAGTTTAATTAGAACAAAATTAAGGTGATGCTTCCAATGTTTCTAAAGGGTTCTCTCTTCAAATGTTGATAAATACCAGAAAGAGTATTGTTTAGTGCCTTATTGATCCAATTGTCTGGTTCTAACTGGTTAAATGAATAAGAGGACTCATACTAGAGTGAATAGAGGCATTGGGGCTGCGGAGTTTGTTGCAAATTTCAGCCACATTTGAACTGTGACTGTTGCCAATAATTTCAGCAACTGACTATGACATGCTTCATCCTGCTGCTAATCAAGGGTGCATGCACACCTTGCTCAGCCCAAGTGGCTACAACTAACCTCTGTACCAAAACTCTGAGTTATCTGTACAACTAAGAGGCGTGGACTACTCTGTCAGCCTAAATTGAAATAGTTGTGACAACTTATAGCCCTTTGGACAATGACCTGGTGATAAAAGCAGAATAAAGACTGGGGATGTTAAACTGAGTTTACTACTGGCCAAAGCAGGGAAAGTTTATCCAACAAACAGGAGTGAGATTCTGTGGCATGAGTCATCAGAGTGTCAGAGAAAAAGTAAGAGAAAATTGTGAATTGGCTTGTAAATGGGTACAAGCACAGGGAAATGGTCCCTGAGAATACCATCACCCCAACCAAGGCAAAGGTGTGACTTAACAAAGGGTTAAGATTTCACAAGGGACAGAGACTGGTTGGTTCAGGTTTTTGACTTGTCGGTTCTGGATTGGGGGCTTGTAGAGTGCTTTGGTGCTGGTAAGTTGGGGAACCCCAGATCTATTTGTGGTTTTCCGAGCTGTCTTGACACACGATGCCTATTAAGGTTAAGTTCAGATAGTTCAGTTGAGTCACAGACCACAAGGAGTCGTTAACCATATGGCCACTTTTCTGCTGATTCTCACTGGTTTTCTGGGAGGGGCTGCTCTGACTTCTTCTGGTGGCAGGATACTCACTGTTTTACAATCTTCCATTCTTTTCAAGCACAGGGTAAATCACTGGCTTATAGGTGTGCGCTCAAAGCACAGAAAAGACTTCCTTTATCACAGGTGAAGTAAGAGCTTCTCCTGGGCTTGTTGAGGAATAGCCACATGAAAATGTTAGTGATGGAAAGGAAAGTCACTTGAGGTAAAAGCAGTGCAGAGAGAAATGGAATGTGGTCATCCCTCTTTAAAAATATTATTCGCATAATCACTGTTCCAGGAGCATGATATGGATGGCTGAGTCAATTGTTTCAGTTCTTACTTGGTTCTTGAATTCTCTGATTTAGTTGTCTTTATAAAATAATGGGACAATAGCACTTCTGTGCTTTAGTTAGTATGGTGTGGAAATAGTCTGAACACTGTCATCTTCATCCTGCATTATTAAAATAAAGCCATTTTCTCAACCACCTTATCAAACCCCAGGGAAATGCATCAGTACTTTTATGGGACATTGTTAAGTCTTTTATTGTGGGTCTTTACTCTTTGTTTTTTTTAATGATGCATTCATCTATGCAAACATTCAGGTCATGGTGCTTGTGCTAATTAATGTCTTGCATAAAACAGTTCTCTTTACTGGACAGTGGAAACCATGTGTAAGGTCTAGTCTCTGCTCTTAAGGAATTTAACATTTACTGAGTGGAAATGTAACACAAGTCATAATACGGTACTTATTATCATTGTGGTGTGAAGAATAGAGGAGATGAGTCATAATTTAATAATTTTAGGTGGCACAATTAGAAAAGTCCTGGCAGAGAAGAAAAAGCAATTTTTGAACTGTGTCTTGATGTAGAAGTTGGACAGGTGGAGATGAGAGTGAAATTATCTCCTGGCAAAAGTGACAAGATGGGCAGTTTCATAGGGATATGGAATTATATACTATGCCCTGAGAATAGTGAGCAGGGACACACAGCATAAGCAGAGTCAGTGGGAAAAAAGAAAATCTGGAAAGAGGGGAAAAGAAGAGGAAAAAATAGGATTTTAAATACCAGACTAAACATTCTGGGTTTTTTTGTTGTCATTATATTTTTTGTTTGTTTATTTATGTTTACCATAGGGATCCACAGATAAATGTAGAGAAGGAAAATGGATTGCTCTGACTTGGAGGTTAGGTGGATGCCACTATCAGCATTGTGAAGGATGAATTAGAGAGCAGTGGACCTGATTGGAAAGTGACCACAATAGTCTTGGGGAAAGATGGTATGAGCCTAGATAGTGGTGGGTGGTGGGGACTTTGGAAGGAGGAGGATTGATTTTATGAGGCATCCTGGAAGGAGAACAGACAGAAATTGATCATCATATGAATTCTCTTTGGAGAGACGACAGAAGGGAGAGGAAGAAATCAAGGCAGAGTCATTGTTTCTTTCAGAGCTCCCTGAGAGGGATTGAAAAACAACTCATCCCTGTGCCCATGGACATCCATTCTCTGATTGAAGCTTATGAATGAGAACAGTGGAGAAGGGCTCCTTAGAGAAAAGTTGGGGTCCTGTTTCCAAGAGAATGGAGAACAGATTCTGGCTGAGCAAAATACTGCAAATCTCATCTATAGATTGTAAAACCATTAACTAAAATAGTGAATACAGAAGGAAGAAATGTTCAGGTGGGTGGATGAAGAAAGAGGGGTGAGGTAGTAAGAATGGTTGGTATCTACTGCTTGTCATAGCACAATAATTATTAATAATCATCAATCATGATTATGTGTACTACCCATTCAGAGCCTGATTCTTCCAAAAGCAGGAGATATATAGTTTTAACAATATACAGTGTGCAAGATATTGTATTGTTTTGTATTTTTCCATAATAAGTGTTATTGTCCCAAAGATTTTGATATGCACAGAGCATGTATGTCTTTATTGATCAATCATAAATCAGACAATTATTTTCAGATGCATTGTAATAATATGTTTGATATGTTTCATGAATGTATGCAAGGATGGGTTGATAATTAAAACACTTGTATTATTCCATCTTTATTAACATGACATTTTTTTTTTCTGTTCAAATGTCTGAGGATGGTACCAGGTGACAATTCTTCAATTTTTTTCTTTCTTTGTCATTTTTCTGAAAATTTCAGTTAAGTGCACCATATGGAAATAGACTACATACTGACACATTTCACGATCAAGACATTTTATAGAAACTCTCCATTACCTAGAATATGTGGGAATATACATCCTAAATTAGTAACTACAGTATTTTAGCTAATGGATAATTTCTCCTTGTACTATGCATGAGCATAAACAAGGGCAATGTGAGTGCAGTATAGATATATTTTATACTAATAATGCTAAATGTTTATTTTGAAAAGTAAGTATTTATTTTTTAAACAGGTTGCAATACCAATACTATATATATATATATATATATATATATATTTTTTTTTTTTTTTTTTTTTTTTTTTTTTTTTTTTTTGCGGTACACAGACCTCTCACTGTTGTGGCCTCTCCCGTTGCGGAGCACAGGCTCCGGACGTGCAGGCTCAGTGGCCATGGCTCATGAGCCTAGGCGCTCCGCGGCATGTGGGATCTTCCCGGACCGGAGCACGAACCCGTGTCCTCTGCATCAGAAGGCGGACTCTCAACCACTGTGCCACCAGGGAAGCCCTATAGATATATTTTGAAATACTTGTACCATAATTGAAAATGTAGAAGTTATAAGTCAGTGAGGATTTATTTGTGCTGATCCTGTGGTATAACCTGACAAATGAAAAATTAATTTTATTTGTCAATTTCAATCAAGTTGTCAGCATTTGATTCTCAGTGTTACTTACTACACAGTGGTCTAGGAACAATTCTTACACCTTCAGTATTTTCATATGTGTATATATACATATGAAAATATACTCTTAGGATTCTGGATAAGAATTCTGGATAGGATTCTAGTCAGCATTCCTTGCAGGATTTTGTCAGGAATCAAAATTGGCTATATAGATGGAGAATTTGGTTAGGATTAGGGAGTATGTTCAGCAGAAAAAAAAAAAAAAAAGAAAGGAAAAAGGTAAAGAAAGAAAGGACTTATTGATCCAATCATTTTAGTCAATTTAGTGGGAAGGTCAGGCCAACTGGTACTTGCTTCAGGTTGACAGAGTCAGACATCTATGTAGGGATTTCTAATAAGCCTGCAGGTTTTGATGAAATGTGGAGGTGGTTAAGAAAACTATAGCTTGTGGATTCTCAAGAGTTTTGGAATCTTATTCTGTTTCCAATGGAACTAGCTAAGCATGGCTTCAGTGACAGTATAAAGTAATAGAGAAATAATTTCTTCTCTATGGAAAAATAAAATCCCCTAAATAATAGTTGCTGGTTGTACAACCATTAAACTGATCAACTAATAAAGCAATTAGTTAATAGTCTCTTAAAAAATGATACTGAATTTTGATAACATATTTTAAAGAATAGTTTGATATGTATCAAAATTTAGAAGCTTCCTGGAAGAATTTACTGACACCTAATTGAAAATGTTTTTTGAAAATTAAAAGTTAAAAAATAAAAAATAAAAAAGTTAAAAAAGAAAAAAAAAGTTAAAAAATTAAAAATAATATATTTTAAAAATTTATTAATCAAATTAGCTGAGGTTTTTATAAAGAATAATGCTGATTAGGACCCTTCAGAATGGAAACTTATGTTACCATTAAGTAGTACAATTTGGTAATGAGCTTTAAAAGTTTAAAGATTTTCTACTCTTATAAATTTGTCCCATTAAAATGGTACTTCAAGGCGTAGGTACTTATAAGACTGAACCAAGATTAAACATCACTAGGGGAAAGATTAAACATCAATAGGGGAAAGTATGAAGTTTATGCTGAATTTTCTAAGTCAAAAAGAAAGTAACAAAACAGCATATTGAGTATAAGTGTCTAGAATGAATATAGAGTGAACAGAAAAACACTGAAATACTGGGGGAAATGTGGCTATCTCTGGGTAATGGTAAAAAGAGGAATTTTTCCTTTCCTCTTTGTGCTTTACTGCAACTTCTAAATTTTGTAAAGTGTATGTTACTGTTATAATTAGAAAATGAATATTATAAAAATTTATTCTGCACCAGTCAATTTTTCCTGTTTACACTTCTGACCTCCAGCTGTTTACCTTTGGACTTAATTTACCCTTCCTTCAGTGTACCTTATTTACAGATTTTCTTCACAAAACACACCCACAGGAAAGAAAAAATATTGGCAACATCGTAACATAATCTAATCATTTTCTACCCTGCCCGTTCTTGTCTATTTTCAACATTCTGGAATTTCCTGCCAACTCCTGCCTCTCATTGGTCAAACACTGTGACCACATTTCATTCCAACACCCAGATCCTCACAGATTTCTGGGGGCTCACAAGCAAAAGTCCATTGAGACAAGAGGACTTTTTCCATAGGATTAAAAGGGGGAAAATCACTCTGAATAAACACCTTAGAGTGTGTGGCTCACTCTCCCCTTTCCCCATCCCCCTTACAGCTTACTAACATTCTAGATCTTCTGAGACTGTGAACAGTTTTCTAGTTTTCTAACCAGCTCCACCTGCTGGTGCTGACCTGTGTTTCTTTGTGATCTATACCTTTGCCTCACATAATGTCGGAGTTTCCCTCAAAATATGACTTCCTTTTCATATTTTCTTATTTCTGCATCGCTTAGTTCCTGGCATGAGAAGAAAGAGGGTGAGATCTGTTTTAGAATATTTTCTTTTGGTCTTAAACAGTGTTTCATTTGCATCACATTTAATTGCTCTCAGGCAAATGGATGAACAATCCTAGAAAATATACCTCAGAAGAGTATGCTGAGGTTAGGGTTTTGAGTGATGAGCTGCCAATTCCCTTCCTCATAGGCCTCCCTAAGGATAAACTTAGCAGGACTTTACTGTTGGGAGCACAGAATATTTTATTTGGGAATTCAGCAGTGACTCAGATTTTGAATGTCTTGGATCTCTTCTGACACTTGACAAGCAAGTATGAGGCCCACACCTGCTTTAAAAAGTGTAACTGGCGGTCAGAAGGTTATTTTTCAGAAGCTTCTTGTTCTGTCTCTCGTGAGGTCAGTTGAGGCCATATTTCTGGTAACTTCTCATCTAGGTATCTCCCAGGGTCTTTATAAGCCAACCACCCTCCAACCTCACCCCTGAAAAGTCTAAATCAGTGTTAAAATACTCGCTGGCAATTCCTTTGGGGACCAAGAAAAAAAACAAAAAGGCACAGTAAGTGAGTAACTTGAAGGAGCGTTGATATTTGGCACCCTGGCTGTTGTTTCTCTTAGGAGCCCATTGATAATAATCACTCATTCATTTTAGCATCCTTTTGCCCCATGCACAGTAGAGCCTGTAATTGGCTTCAGGCTTGATACTGTTGGCTGGATCAGCTTGTGCCTGGTGAGATAGAGAGGGGCAGGTGCCAAGAAGCTGGGAGAGAGGCTGTGTTTCCCAGTGTTTACTCTTTGATCTTACTCTTCCTGTTCTCAGCCCTTTACTTGAAGGGGAAAAAGTCTGTTGTAGTCAATCCAAAGCTTCCTTCCTGGTTATTTTCCCAGAGACTTGGCTTCAAAAATGTTCTCTGGACATATTTATTTGGCATCTTGTACATTTGTTCAGTGTCCTTTAGCAAAGATGTTTAGATGCATACACACACACCCGCACACCCCCCCATGCACACACACACAAGTTCAACTCTTGGTTCACTACAGATTTCAAGACCATAAATAATATTGAGTCGTATCTACTAGCAATTCACTATGGGCTCTTTCTTCACATTCGCTCTGCCTAGGATGTTATCCTGGATTTCTAATTAGAATCTCTACTATTATGAGTGCACAAAACATAGGAGAACCCAAAAAGAAGGCTGAAGATGTAACACTTGGTTACTGACATAATCTTTTGATCGCTTTTTGACTGTTTACTAGAATTTTAATTTTAAGCTGTAGCCCCTGGACATAATGGATTCTAAACCTATTATCCACTGGAATACTTTATATCTGGGTAAACCTTATAACAATTCCTGAAAGACAGGAACTGTTTTTGCTCTGTTCTCCAAATTTTTGAAGTGGAGCTCATTTTTGCTCATGTGAAGGTAGTCAAGAGAGAAATACAAGCCCAAGTTAATTATAAATCCTTCCTAATGCATCTGCAGATTTCTCTCAATCTTCTCCTATTAGTAAATGAAAGGAAGGGGCAGCTGCAGCTGGTGGACAAATTCATTCTGAATATCTTTTAGTGTTCACTAGGAATGATACCAACAAAGTTAACCAATTCCAGATATCTTCAGGCCTATGCAGGTTGTAAGTATAGGGATTCTAGGGTATTGGTTTATGTTATAGTTTGACATGACAAATCCCTGAAGGCTTCTTAATATCTTCATAACATTTTTTCTTTATTTTTCTAATCATTTTATACAATCAGTGCTCTTACACTGTCCTTCTGGATTCAACTTTTTTTTTTTTTTCCACCACCACCTGGTTTTCTGCTGGAAACAAGCATTCCCTTTAACCTCTCTTACTTTCTAAATTCCATTGTGTTTGACTGTACTCTTCACTTTTAGTTTTATCTAAAGATGTGTTCATGTTCTGGGTTTCTCCAGTGGAATTATTTTAAGGTTATCATCTTCGAAGTGGTTGTAATTATAGATGTTATACATTAATAGGGTATATTCTGTACTCACTGGCACTTTTTCTCCCCCTTGGCAACCACAAGTCTGTTCTCCATGTCTGTGAGTCTGTTTCTGTTTCATAGATAAGTTCATTTGTGTCATATTTTAGAGTCCACATATAAATGATATCGTATGATATTTGTCTTTCTCTTTCTGACTTAATTCACTTAGTATGATAATCTCTAGGTCCATCCATGTTGCTGCAGATAGCTTTATTTCTTTTTTATGGCTGAGTAGCATTTCACTGTATATATGTACCACATCTTCTGTATCCATTCATCTGTCGATGGGCATTTAGGTTGTTTCCATGTTTTGGCTATTGTGAATAGTGCTGCTATGAATGTTGGGGTGCATGTATCTTTTTGGATTAGAGTTCTGTTAGGATATATGCCCAGGAGTGGGATTACTGGATCATATGACAACTATATTGTTAGTTTTTTGAGGTATCACCATACTATTTTCCCTAGTGGCTGCACCAACTTACATTCCCACCAGCAGTGTAGGAGGGTTCCCTTTCTCCACACCCTCTCCAGCATTTGTTATTTGTAGACTTTTTAATGATGGCCATATTTACCTCTCTTTTTGATCTCAGGAGATATTTAGTGCCATTTAATGATGATGGTTTTATTTTATTAAAAAAAAAGAACAGCACTCTCAACTGAGTAGCTGAGAGATTGTATAAAAGCTCAGGATTAAAAATCAGAAACATTAGTTTTATTTCCCAATTACCAGCTATGACATCTATACAGTGGTGTGCTGGTGAAAGCTCAAGAACCCTTTAGAGCAAAAATAGGCCCTGATTTATAGAGTTTGCCAATTTCCATGTAGTGTTTCCAAATCCACTGTGACTAATTTTAAGCTCCAGATGGGAAGTCAGTGAGCTCAGGTTGAGAAGAGAGGTGCACAGTTGTCTCTCTCCACCCTGTGAGAGCAGGTTTGATCCCTGACCAACAGGCCTCAGGGGTGACAACTTCCCTGAGTCTTAGTTCTACTATGGAAAATGAACTACGTTAGGACAGAATGAAGTAGTCTATGAGAAAACCATGAAATACAGTAGCACAATTAAATATTTTTCCTGAAATAGTCCTTTAATGTAGCTACCATATTTCAGGGATATATTGTATATATAAAATAAATATATTACTTTCTTCAAAATTTTGTGGTAAAATTTAATTTTTATCTCAATGTTAAACTTTATTTATCTTTTAATATTCAGCTTATAGTGATTTTTCCTGAAATCAACTATGCCTAAAACATATAGAAGGCAGAATTTTGGTGACTATGAAACAAACTCCATTCCTGGAACAGTTTTATACCACAGCAGCACTTAGTTGTCGAGCATTAGTTACTTGATATTGCAACTGAGTTTGCAACCTTCTTACTAAACCAAAGAGAGGGAAGAAAGTATGAGAGTCAAAGTTAGGACTGGTTTTTGCTCACTGATCTCAAAGATCTAGGAAAAGAGCAACATTTCTGAACTATACTACTGAGATGATTTATTTAATTGAGTCAAAAAATGTTTGCCACAGTGTCTAATGAATATTGCTGAGTTTCACTTTACACGAGCTGTTAATTATTTTAAGAAAGAATGTGTTCTCTCTTTATTTTAACTTTCCCATGTTGAGTCATTTGCCCTTGTTCCTTCCTGTCCAGCAGTGTCAATGATATGAATACTCTCTAGCTCTAGTACATCTTTCTCTGTGATTTGACTGCTTATCTGTTTCTTCCCTCCCATAGCAAATGCTGGGAGGATAAATAGGAGGGTGACAGGAGAGTGGGTTAAAATGATCAACAATAAGTCAATCAAACAAGTACTTGCCCAACGCCTCCTAAATAAGAGAGATTATGGTGTAAGCCCATAAAATCCTCAGAGGGAGAGAAAAAGAGGCAAAGCAATGAAATTTGGAAGAAAAATATTTAAGAAGAAGTCCACAGGTGCAAGATATAAGAAGAAACATTAAGAATAAAGGAAGGCACGACATATATATAAAATAGCTCCAAGGAAAATGCTTGTACATTTGTTTCAGACTGAGTAAAATGCATACAATATCCACAATACCCAAAAGTGGATATGTTGTACGATTTTTATATTTCACAAGATACTATTTCATCTTGGAAAGCTAATGAGGAATCTCTCTGGTTTTCCTTATTCAGGACTGGGAACTGCCCATCCAATCAAATCTCCATTTAGCGAAATTCTGTGAAATAAATGTAAATGGCAGCAGACATATTTCCCTACCCTATTTCTCTCCCATTCTGACATGCTAAAAGATTACTTCATGGATACTTATTTGATGTTAGAGCTGTGGGATTTGAATTTTGAAAGTTTATATTTTTTCTTTTTACCAAAAATGAAAATTAGAGGAGGCAGATGACACAACAGTTAGGAATCAAGCATCTCAATGTAGGTAGACATCTTTTTACATTTCAGCAAATTACTCAGTCCTGCAAAGCCACAAATCGTGTTGTGTCACTGTCAACTTTCTATGAGATCACTTGACCTCTTAAACTCCACAGGAAGACCTTTTTTATATTTACACAGTTTTCAAAATGCAGATTCTCTGTATCATGCTAAAAATTTCAGTCTTCATTTTATACAAAGTGTCAGTTTTCATAAGTTGGGGAATTGATTAGTATCATAGTGTGTGGCTGGCAAATTTTGGGGGTATCTAGTTAGTTTCTGAAAGGTATTATGTTACCTATATATTGATCTACCAATCATTTATCTCTAAAAGATTCCATGTGATTCAAGCAACATCAAATCTAACTAATTAAATTCATTTATTATAATTTACATATTGCTGATACTTCATAAAAATCTGAAAATAATTATAAGGGTAATTTGAATGTTTTCTTGTCTCTCTCACATACTACAGAGGCTCTATTTCCCTGACCTTCTGGTTCAAACTAACTCAAAGAAAAAGATATTAAATGCCTGGTTTTGAAGATTTAGTCAATATCTTGAAAATCTTTATGGAAAGTGTCCATAGACAGTATGACACTTGAGTCATACAGATCTAGGTCCAAATAGCAATCCCTCCACTTACTAGTGTATAACTTGATAAAATTACCAAAACTTTCTGGGCTATAGTTAATGCATCAAAAAATATAGGCTATTTATATCTCTTGCAGGATTACTCTGAGAATAAATACGATCAATAAATATGAGTGATTGAGTGTCTTTCCCTTAATAGTTCCTGTACTTTTCATACAGACATTTATTCTTGACATTTCTTTCCTTTCCCATCAAGAAGGATGAACAGGAAAGGGGGTCTCCTGGAGTGGGGTTGATAAAAGGCCACATGAGTGTTAGTTCTGTCTTGAGGTTCTTACAGCTGAGATTCTGAGACTTGGTAGAACAAAGCTCAAATAAACACAGCTGCTTTGTGTCTCTTCTGTGGTGGTGTGGCTGTCTGTGTCAGCCTCCTTTTATAATGATTAGAGCTCTTCAGGTACATGGCTAGTGTTTGGCTTTAAGATAATGGCAGAAAATCACAAGAGGACTCATGTATTCCATTACCATTTATAGACTGAAAGGTCCAAGCCCCTGGCAAATGGCTCCAAGCACTTCCATCCCAAATGGAGGCAATGTAGCAATAAGGAAGCATCCACAGAGAATGATCTTGTGGCTCTCATTTCATTACATTTCAGGTCCATATTCTATCTGTACACAGAAAAGAAGTTGATGATTGGCAAATATGTATAGAGCTTAAGAATGTCCAAATCCACCAGTGACTCTTATGGGGGCATGGAATGTCCATATGTTATGTGCTTGCTTTGTCAGTTATTGTAAGGCACTTTATTTTAAGTTCTTTTTACATTTTAAAATTGAAGTACAGTTTAGGTAAATATTATGTAAGTTATAGGTGTACAGTATAGTGATTCACAATTTTTAAAGGTTATACTCCATTTATAATTGTTATAAAACACTATACACTGTTGTACAATATATCCTTGTAGCTTATTTTATACATAATAGTTTGTACCTCTTAATCCTCTACCCCTATATTGCCCCTCCCTCTTCCCTCTCCCCACTAGTTTGTTCTCTGTATCTGTGAGTCTGTTTCTTTTTTGTTATAGTCACTGGTTTGTTTTATTTTAAAGGTTCCACATATAAATGATATCATGCAGATTTGTCTTTCTCTGTCTGACATTTCACTTAACATAATGCCCTCCAAGTCCATCCATGTTGCTGCAAATGAAAAAACTTTCATTCCTTTTATGGCTGAGTAGTATTCCATTGTGTGTGTATATGTACACACAGGTTGCTTCCATATCTTGGCAATTGTAAATAATGCTGCTGTGAACATTGGGGTGCATGTATATTTTCGAATTAGTGTTCTTGTTTTTTTTCAGATATATACCCAACAGTGGAGTTGCTGGGTCATGTGGTAGTTCTATTTTTATACCCCTGCAATGTACATATCATTATACTTAACAGGGACATTAAGGCTCATAAAGCTTGTGTAACTAGATTAACAGATTTCGACTGACAGATCTCAGAAGCTGGGATCCTTTCTGTTACACTCGGCTCTAGTAGTGCAACAGGTGAGTGCTGTAGGATCTTTACAATTAAATCAGTGTGTGCATGAACAGAACACAAATTACATTGAATATTACCTGAGGTTGGGTTCTCTAGAAGCAGAGCGAGAGACGGGGATTAGGTACACATGATTTATTGAGGGAGTGCTCTCAGGTGAATGATGTAAGGCAGTGAGGAAAGCTGAAGACAGGAAAAGGCATCAGACAAGAATGTGGGTCCATGTCCCCAGCCTGATCTCATGCGGAGCCCTGGAGCTTGAATGGCACCACAGAGATGATGTCAATTTGAGGCAAGGGGACCAGATTTTGAACCCCCTTAATCAGTTATTGACTGTGGTTTAGCCCAGGGATAGGGCCAGCAGCTGGCCTCCTGGTCAAGGTGGCTCTTTTTTGGTCAAGGTGGCTCTTTTTTGGGCAAGAACAATTCTGTGAAGAAGGAAGTAGCTGTGAGTTGGCAGCTAGGGCCTTGGGTGCACCGAGAGTGACCACTGTTCATCATATGTGTGGTACACCTGAACTAAATCAGGAAATTTGATGCTATTTAACACATTCTCTACAACATAGAGCTACTAACCAAACTGTGGTTTCAAGTTGTCTCCAAGTCACATATGTAAATCTTAAAATTTACCTAAAGGCCAAAATGGTAAAAAGCAGGAAGGTGAGTGGCCTTCCTGCACCTACTGTGGTTTTCTCCAGAGTGTAACTGGCTTAGATCTCACAGCAGGTGTAGTTCTGCCATTCCTTACATGTGAAACCATTAAAAAAAAATTCATTTGATGGCAAAACATGACCCATAAAGATATAGGTTCATTTATTTTATTTCTTTAAATTCATGGGAATAGTCAAATGTTTTAATGAAGAATTATTAATGAGTTTTATTAGCATGTACTGCCTCAGGTCCTACTAACAGAGCTATATGATGTACATAAAGTGCAGTATTTGCCATTATAAGATCTGGAAAATTCTGAATTCCAAACCATATGGCCCTGAGGGTTTCAGAGAAATTATTGCAGCTCTGCCCCACTATTGCTCCACATGGGTGAGGCACAGAAGCCCAGAAGCTTTGGTTATCTTGTCCAAGATCACATAACTAGTACAGGGGCCTCCATTCAAATTGCATATATGTGAATACACGATGCTCTATCCTGCATCTTCCTATGTCAGGTTCCAGAGATGCTAAAACAAGGCCTGATTCAGAAGAATATGCCAGTTTTCTTTCCCTGAATACAACCGGTAAAAATCACTGAACACTGAAATTGGATAGGATCTTTTAGAATCAATTAAGTGGTGTGATCAACTTAATATAGGAACTTGTTTTACAATAGACAATCATATTATCTGGTAGACATCTTGCATACATTCCAGCTCATTGCTTTGCAAGCGTTCTAATTCATAATCTAATTATGAATCATTTCATAATTCAGGGAACTCCGAAGTTTAGAAAGTCCTATATTGAATCAGAATCTATCTCCTTGTAAACTCCACCCATAGGCCCTAGTCCTGGTCCCCAGAAGATTATAGACCATAAGTGTTTCTCTTCCCAGAGTTTGCCCTGCAAAGATGTGAATAAATTGCAGATCCTCTCTCACTAGGATTTTTCTTTCATCAACTCATTGTCTCCATAACTTTTGCCATTCAAATCAATCTTTTTTGGAAGATTCTTTTCATAAAGAGCTGCTCCTGGGCCTGAGTCTTTCAGGGACTTTATCCTAAAGCGGGAAGAAGGAAGAAGGAAGGAAGGGGATGGAAGGGCTGGAGAAAGGACACATGCTAAGAGCCTTGTTCCTACTGAGAACCAGCCTTTTCGTTGCTGCGTACAATCCAAATGCCAGTTCAGCCACAGTTTGGGTTGTTGAATGTTCAAGATTTGGCCCAGCTGGTGTCATAGAAGTAGGAAAAATCCACCTAATGTTGGCTTCATGATTCCATGGAGTTCAAGCCGTTCACTGTGGAGCTGCTTGCTAGTAGCTGGAAAATCCTGGGGTCAGAATCCAGTCCCCCAACAAAAATTAAGTAAAACCTCAGTTCCTCATCAGGGCATTTTTGTACAATATCTTCCTAGTAATTCCAGGTTGGATTTTCATCTTTTAAAGTGTGTGGAGACTTGTCTGGTATTTAGTAATCACTATGTAAGTTTTCAATATATGTTTGTTGAATAAATAAATGACACTATATAAGTTGTCAATATATATTTGTTAAATAAAGAAATGAATGAAAAATTGAATGGTTGGATAAATTGAATTTTTTCAGATATTAAGTGTATGCATTTGGAATATACTTGTATCCTGTTTTTCAACAACTGTACATTTGTTCATCTCTCAACTTCCCATTACTTCTGACCTATAAAATATACTATCTGTGGATTAGAGGCTCTAAAATAAAAACTGGGAATGTAAATTTTGTCTGAGATGTGGACTAATGCAAACAGCCTTTCTAATTTTTCAGAGGCCAGCCTTGTTTGGTTATACTCAGAGTTATCAAAACCTATGCTGGAACAATTTAAGACAAAGCAGTGAGTATCACTTAGCAGTGACATGATAATTCTAGAATTTGTAATCTAATAACCTCAATAACCATAAAAGTAAGACAGGGCTGTAAGAAATAAAATTCACAAACTTGATTCATTGTACCTATGAAAAAATAAGTTCTCTAGACCAAATCTTCTTCGCTAGAAATTTACCCAAAGTCATATGGAAGATACGAACTCCCCTTTTCAGCTTTTCTTTGCTTTCTTTCCTTAAGATAATATTTTATCTTTAATGTGCTTTGAATCTTATCTTTGAGTTATTTAGAATGGTTTGCTAAGTGTCCAATTACGTATTTTTGTAAAATAGATTCTTAAGATTTTAAATATCTAGTTTTATGAGAATATTTCCAATAAGGAAGAAAATTAACTATTAATAAGGTAGGACACCAGCATATAAACAGAAAGACTTTATATAAAAGTGAAAACTGCTTTTGATTAATTCTAGTCTTTTAACATATTGGAATTCTTGTGTGAAACTTCTGGCTCAAAAAAATATTTGCTTTATAACGTATCCTGATCATATCATGCATTACTTTATTTTTTAAAATATTCCTATCTCTTTATAATAAATACATGTGCAGTATGATAATATATTAACATATTGTGTTAAATATTGCTGTTTGTGCACCTAAAACCATTATCTTCCCACGACTTTCTCTACTCATGATTGAGACAGTGCGTTAGAAAACACTGCAAGCTGGGAGCATGGAGAGAGAGGCTTTGTAACTCTAGATTGAATTTCAAATAACTCTGTTAATCAAGCATCTGTTACATATTTGTTGTAACATTTAGGAGAATAGTCACACTTTCTTGGACTTAACTGTGACCATATCTTTTTGATATAAAAATCTGAGCTTTTAGTGCTTAAGGGGTCTTAGCTTAGACTAGTATTTTCAGTCTATAGGCAGCAATTTGTATATCATTTTCCTTCACTCTTTGAAATTCATAACAAAAATAATGCAAACAACTTTATTTTTTTGTAATAAAATAATAAATGTTTATGTAGAAAAGTTTAGAAATTCAAAAAAGGGAAAAATATCACTTTCACCAACAATTATACAACCCAGGCATAATACTATTAACATATGGATTCCCAGTCTTTTATTGTCTTTTAAAAATATGTCCAATCATTAAAAGATAAAAATTCAGCTCCAAATGGATTAAAGACTTAAATGTGAGACCAGACACTTTAAAACTCTTAGAGGAAAACATAGGAAAAACATTCTTTGACATAAACCATAGCAAGATCTTTTTTGACCCATCTCCTAGAGTAATGGAAATAAAAACAAAAATAAACAAATGGGACTTAATTAAACTTAAAAGCTTTAGCACAGAAAAGGAAACCATAAACAAGAAGAAAAGAAAACCCTCAGAATGGGAGAAAATATTTGCAAACAAAGCAACTGACAAAGGATTAATCTCCAAAATATACAAGCAACTCATGCATCTCAATATCAAAAACACAAACCACCCAATCCAAAAATGGGCAGAAGACGTAAATAGACATTTCTCCAAAGAAGATATACAGATTGGCAGCAAACACATGAAAGGATGCTCAACATCACTAATTATTAGAGAAATGCAACTCAAAACTACAATGAGGTATCACCTCACGCCTGTCAAAATGGCCATTATCAAAAAAATCTAGAAACAGTAAATGCTGGAAAGGGTATGGTGAAAAGTGAACCCTCCTGCACTGTTGGTGGGAAGGTAAATTGATAGAGCCACTATGGAAAATAGTATGGAGGTTCCTTAAAAAACTAAAAACAGAACTACCATATGACCCAGCAATCCCACTACTGGGCATATACCCTGAGAAAAACATAATTCAAAAAGAGACATGTACCACAATGTTCATTGCAGCACTATTTACAATAGCCAGGACATGAAACCAACCTAAAAGTCCATTGACAGATGAATGGATAAAGAAGATGTGGCACATATATACAATGGAATATTACTCAGCCATAAAAAGAAATGAAATTGATTTATTTGTAGTGAGGTGGATGGACCTAGAGTCTGTCATACAGAGTGAAGTAAGTCAGAAAGAGAAAAACAAATACCGTATGCTAATGCACATATATGGAATCTACAAAAAAAAATTGTTCTGAAGAACGTAGGGGCAGGACAGGAATAAAGACGTCAATGTAGAGAATGGACTTGAGGACATGCAGTGGGAGGGAGAAGCCGGGACAAAGTGAGAGTAACATCGACATATATATATATACTACCAAATGTAAAATAGACAGCTAGTGGGAAGCAGCCGCATAGCACAGGGAGATGGGTTCAGTGCTTTGCGATGACCTAGAGGGGTGGGATAGGGAGGATGGGAGGGAGGCTCACGAGGGAGGGGATATGGGGACATGTGTATGCATATGGCTGATTCGCTTTGCTGTGCGACAGAAACTAACAAAGTATTATGAATCAGTTATACTCCAATAAAGATCTATTTAAAAAATAAATAAATAAAAATGCAAATTTATGTATTATATAAAACTAAAACAATACAAAAGGTGATAAAATGAAATATTAAAATTCGCTTTCCCGTTGCTCTCAGTTCACCTCACTTCCTGTTCTTAGTTTTCTCTGGTTTTGTCTTTCCAAATGTGAAATCATATACTTCCTGATTTGTCTTCTTTAGACTATGTTTTAATTCTTTATTATAAAAGATGAGAAATTTGTTCACTTTTTATCACACCAACTTCCCCTTTTCTCTGCAGCTTTTGATTTTTTTCATTCACATTTAGTTCTTCTGATGGGATTGAGGAATTAGATTAAATTCTCCAAGGCTTTGAATCTGAAATTGTTGAATTAATCTTATTTTAGGGTTTTATTTTTTAATTATTGGGAATGATGGTTTGAGTGCTCATGGAAGCTAGATTCTTATTTCTGCTAGTTGGCCCTAATTAATAGGGAGTATTGGCAAATCACTTATATTCTCAAGTTCTTAGGTTGTTTACTTATGAAATGTTAGATGTGAATTAAAGGTCCCTTGTGGCTTTAAAATTTTACTATCTGTGGTTATTGGGAAGAGAAGAGCTCTTTCAGCCAGTTTAGTTGGAAGGCAATCAATTCAATCATGGAGACTGAAAAGTTAACTCTAACACCTAAGATTTCTAACTTATTTTCTCTTTTTACTTTGACTATGAAAGGATGTAGATAGATAGATATTTATATAACCCAATGATGATGAAGAGTTTATTGGAGGCACATACTCTTAGGAAGTATGTCATGAATAATGATATTTCTAATGGTAGGCTAGAGACAGCTTATACTGGCTTGTGGAAAACCAATTGTTTGAATCTTTTCCCAACTCTACATTCAAGTGTCATCATGTTAGTAGGCTGAAATTGGCCTTACGAGTACTTACACCATGGAAATTAGTAAACAGTACAAACCTGTTTTTTTCTTTTTTTTCCAGAAAGCCAGTGTGCAGAAAAGAATTAATATAACACACCTGTGACTACTATCCTTAGAAAGACCTGCTTGCTAGGTTGGCCCCTGGCTAGTGTCTGGAGAGTTGGATTTTGGGGAGAGTTCTCACCATTTCCTAAATAATGAGAGCCTTCTCTGTGCCTAAATGGTTTGTACAAATGATGTGGATTATGCAGAATGCCTGCCTTCCTTCTGAGAATCTGGAATATTCGAATGAACTAGGCAAAGGATCACCTACATGACCAGTTTTCCAGAAAAAACCTTGGGAACCAAGTCTCTAATAATCTTCACAGATAGACAATATTTCACACATGTTGTCCAAATTCAACGTTGGAGGTGTGTCTTCTGTGACTCTACCTGATAGAGGACTCTTGGAAACTGGCTTCTGGTTTCCTTTGGACTTTGCCCCATGTACCTTTTTCATTTGCTGATTTTGCTCTGTACGCTTTTGCTGTAATAAATCATAGCTTGGAGTTTGACCATATGTTGAGTCCTGTGAGTCTTCCTAGCAAAGACTTGGGGGTGATATATTTTTTTGGGAGGTAATCATTTTTTCTTTTTTTTCTTTTTTTACTGTTAGAAGCACTTTATTAAATACTGGACACATGGCCAATCCAAAACAGAGGATACTGTTGGTGTAATATTGGTGTGATATGTGGAGGTGATCTTAAAGCCCCTCAACACAGCCAGTTTATCCGCACACCACTGGTCATGTTAAGAAATTCTATTCAGCCATTAATGTGAAGTGTCACCATATGAAATGTCCTGGAAAGTGGATCATAATATATTGTTAAGGAGAAATGCAGAATGGTATAATTATATTTGCATCAAGTCATTAATATGGTTACTTTTGGATGATGATACTGGGTAGACAGAATACAATATTTCTCCTTCATAAATTTGTATAACAATAAAAAATAAAATAAAATGGTGAGATTTATAAATGACATCTTATTTTCCAGTAATACTGAATAAAATACAGATTAGGCAAAATTATATTTCCGAATAGCATTATCAATAGTGTATTTTTTTTAGAGTTCTATATCATGGGAAACTACAAATTTGAGTCAGACATAACAAAATTTGATACATTAAGGAAGCTCCAGAGCTAATGATAATTGACTAATAACGCTAATGGACATTCTGGATGTATGACCTGTGTTTAGTTCTGTAATTTGTCATGGTTTCCTGTTCCAAATGTCAAGGGGATTTTCATGCCCTGCATTTAATTTTCGTACCCAGGTAGTCAAATTTGTCTTCTCAAATGCTGTTCATCCAAATTTGTCATGTCCACTGCATTTGGCTTCTGGTTGTTGAGCAGTTTTTCTCTGGTAGAGATTTGTGAATAGATAATCCCAAGTCAGGTCAGTAACAGGATGACAGGTATTTGAATAATTGATATAGGCATATTGAAATCAAAAAGTAGAAATATGATATTTACAAAATTGAAGCTTTTGGGCTTCCCTGGTGGCGCAGTGGTTGAGTCCGCCTGCCGATGCAGGGGACATGGGTTCGTGCCCCAGTCCGTGAAGATCCCACATGCCGCGGAGCAGCTAGGCCTGTGAGCCATGGCCGCTGAGCCTGTGCATCCGGAGCCTGTGCTCTGCAACCAGAGAGGCCACAACAGTGAAAGGCCCGCGTACCACAAAAAAAAAAAAAAATTGAAGCTTTTATGTTAAACCTAATATCACTGTTGAATAACGACCTAGAGTTTTTCTAAATTTTCCTCAATTCACAAATAAATAATTCAAAAGGTATTATTTTCTCCATTTACCTCAAATTCCTATTGGTAAAATCATCCCCGCATTCTTCTTCTTGGCCCCCACCTGCAGCTGCTCAAGGAGTTATTGCATTTTAAGTAAATATTAGGTCATTATACTTGCATTCATGGATATTTGCACAGTAGACAGTTAAATCAGCTCCATTACTATGATCTATAAAACTGCATAATTACAGACCTTTCAAAGTGCATCTTATTAACTTGGGGCATGACTACTTCAAAGCGGACATGCTGCAGATCAGTTGAGTCAATACTCATATGGTACTTTTCAGCTTTCAGTCTTGCGAGGAAATAAAAATATAGAGGCTCCCTGGTATGTGCTAAGAAAGCATTAGGCATGAACTAAAAATTTTACACAATTATCCAGGATTTTAAAATATCCAGATGTTGGTTGCTCTGTTTTAGAACATTATATATAAACAAAATATCCAGTGATGTCATTTTTCATATGATATTTGAGTCAACTTATAAATATCCTCTAGTTAGGCACAGGAGAAGCCAACTGACTTTTTAAAATTTATTTTATTATAATAAAGTATGTATTTCCATTGTATCCACATCTAGATCCACAATATCCACACCTCATACTCAAGATGGTCCTAGTTTCTGGATCCTAGGTTTCTAGAAAACTGGATTCATTGGCAAATACTTCCTTGGACTTTGTGGAATAAAAACAAAGGGATGTGAGTAAGGTTCGACTTTAGTGCAGACTCAGGTAAACCTTAGGAAACACCTTCACCCCTCATCAGGCTACACCTTTCTCATTTGCAAGTTTTTCCCATCCCCCAATTGTGACTGCTTAGGAAATGCCAGAGGTATACTGTTGGCTTTTCTTTCCTGTTTCCAGGTTGATCATTTTTCTTTACACTGATGCACATTTCCTTTAGCAGTCTCAGTTTGACAGCATTACCCTGTTTAGTAAAATATGCCTCTTCTCACAAGGGATAGACTAGGTTGGTCATCCTCCCCACTTAGCAATGCCACACAAAACTGTAAGACTAGACCAATCCAGATACTTGTTTTCTTTATGACCACAGTCAGGCAGCTGATTGTTTCTGGGAAACACACCACACATGTTCAAACTACAAAGACATGGACACATGCAACTCTAAATGTATCCTGTTAAAACCCATTTGAGCCCTCAGTCCTTATATGATTCCATAGGCAGCTTTCTCTTCCATTTTCTGTGAGAGTCATTTCAAATTTCTTAAACATTTCTCCCCTCTGAACTTGATATTCAACCCTTCACAGATATTCTTACTTCTTACTTCAAAGATGAAACGAATTCAATCACATAGGAACAACCTCCACTTCCAGCCACTTCCCTATCCACACTTACATCTATAACTGACTCCGTTGACTGTTTATCCTCTGCCTTGTTTCCCTAGCGTTCTCTGTCTTCTGACTCCTGTCCGACAGTATTTCACCAATTTGCATCACCCTAGATTAGTAATTAAAAAGGAAATAACAACCTACTTCATGTATCAATTACCCTACAATAATGGCTCCATTTCTCTCTTCACTCAAGCCAAACTTCATTTTCCCTTTTTAAAAATTAAGGTGAAATTCACATAGCACAGAATCAATCAGTTTAAAGTGATCAACTGAGTACTTATAAGTTCATTAACAATGTTGGACAACCACCACCTTGACCTAGTTCTAAGCATTCTGGCTTCTAACCCTACAACTCCACCTAAATAGTTCTTTCCAAGTTCTTCATGTATAAAAATAGGCTGTTTATATCTCTTTAAGCATATATGATATAGAAAATGTCTTATTTTTTTTCTGTTCAAGTACATTTGACTGGATTGAACAATTCCTCTTTCTTGAAAGCTTTTGCTCACTTGGGTTTTATTAATTAATTTTCTCATTCATTATACAAATGTTTATCAAAGAGCTATTATTGACCCACGAACGTGCAAGGTGCTGAGGATACGTTGGCATATAGAAGTAGACCAAGAGAACTTTTATTCTACTGGTGGAGGCTTCCATCAATCAGAAAATAACACCAAAAAATGTAAAACTGAAACTATGGCAAGCACTGCAAAAGTGAGATACATGGTACAAATGGCAGAAAATAGTATTGGTGGCTAATATTCATGTAGTTCTTAAAATGTACTAGACATTTTTCTAAACACTTTACATGTATTAACTCACTTAATATTCATAACAACCCATGATATAGATATTATTATTAGGCATACTTTCAGATGAGAAAGCTTAGACACAACGAGGTTACATACATAAGCAAAGTCATGTAGTCCCAAATACTGGTACAGGAGTTTGAACCCAGGTAACTTGGTGTTACAAACTCTGCATATGACCATATAAACTGAAGGTGTTAGCTGGAATGGAGGGAGGTTTTTAATCTTCCAGGAGTGATAACTTTTGTCACGTAGAGCCCTTTAGGCATGATGAAAAGATTGTTCTTCACCTTACAAGAAAAGGAGAAATTATTAAAGTACTTAAAATCAAGTATAATTTATAGGGTAATAGTGGGTGAATTACCATGAAGATAATTTATTGAAAAGGGACTAGAATTGTTGAAAGAAGACCCATTAAAAACCAGTGCAGTTGGGGCTTCCCTGGTGGAACAGTGGTTGAGAGTCCGCCTGACGATGCAGGGGACATGGGTTCGTGCCCCGGTCCGGAAAGATCCCACATGCTGTGTAGCAGCTAGGCCCGTGAGCCATGGCTGCTGAGCCTGCACGTCCGGAGCCTGTGCTCTGCAACGGGAGGGGCCACAACAGTGAGAGGCCCGCGTATCACACAAAAAAACAAAAAACAGTGCAGTAGTCACAGAATGAGCAATACATTGAAAGAAAGATAATGGTTGAAGAGATGGAGAGAAATGGACATACTTCAGATTTATAGGCTATAAAAAATCATCAGTACTTAGTGATTAATTGGGTATATACAATTCATGAAAAAGTAATGTCAAGGATTACTTCTAAACACATGACTTGTATCACCGGTTGTAAGTTGAGATGGAGAACATGATAAAAACCAGGTTGGGAGATGCGAGTTTGGTTTTAGACACAGTGCACCTGAAAGGCCTTTGGGACATCCAGGTACAGCCCAGAGGAGAGATCTGATAGATATAAAATCTATGATCATTTCTTATAGGCAGTTGAAACCATGTACTAGGATGTGATCATCTGAGAAGGAAAAAAAAACAGAAAGGGAAGACAAGAGGCTCTAAGGTTAAATCTCAAAGAGCTCCAGCATTTCACCAGGATAAAGGAGGCTGCTCAAGTGAAGGACAGAGGGAATGAGAAGCTAGAAAAGCAGGAGAAAAACTGGGTTCATGTTGTGCCACTAGAGCCCAGGAAAGAGAATGTTTCAAAAAGCAGAATGCTTCTAAGAATCAGTGGTTATTACTGTCTAATGCTTCTGAGAGGCCAGGAAAGATAAAGACTGAAAACTGTCCACTAAGACATAAGAGTGCCATGTTCACTGAAGGTTTTATTCAGGTCTTTCATGAAATGTCCATGAAACAGAGGAGCAACGGTGAGGACTTCCTTTTGGTAGCACTTGCCACACTGATAACTTCAATTTGCTCCTGTGGTGTTTTGATTAGTGTTTTCATCACTAAACTTTAAGTTCCAGTAGTACAGGGACTGTATTTGCTTTAGAAACTTGTGTGTTCATTTGACACAAGTCAGAGCTTACCCTAGGGTCTGGGTCACTGTGGGAATAGTGTAAGTGTGTCTCAAGTAAATGAGTGACTTGGAAAAGAAAGATTAAACTGTGAAAATAGTAGCTCAAGATCCTATTCCATTTTGTTGCCTCTTTTATATTAGGCTGAAGCTCCTTTGATCACTACTAACAGTTACTAAAAGGACTTCATTCTTCCACATGATGGTACAGATCATTGCTATGTGGGGAATTTTGCCTTGATATTTAGGGAAAACTTTCTAATTTCATAAGTGAACAAAATAATCTATTTTTTTATGTTACAATGCTCTTTTATACATGATATAGTCTTCCTAATTTTCAGAACTTCTTTTCTGAACATCAGTTCTCCCTGAATGTGACTGAACTTTGGTTTGACTCTCATGGACTTTCCAATATTATAATTTCCCAACAAAGTTGTAGTCTAAATAGTTTTTTCAAAGAACTGAGTTTACAAGAATTCTATCAGGCCCATCATACCTACTGATTTTAACTCCCCCATTTATTTTCTGTTCTGCATTCTCATCATCAACCCCCACCATTACCTCTAGCAATTACTACCATTCAGCAGGATGCTAGATAAAGGCAACCAAATGGTGGATTTTGAAAGATTTTTCATGGTGTATATTGACATTTATATTCATTTCTTTTTTGGCTTCTAATACCTAGATTTTCTTTTCTTTGCCTTGAGAGTATATTGGGAATAGTACATGGTGTAAGTTTTGTTATACTTGACTGGTAAAAAAAGAACAATGTGCTCAGTGGTCTAACTCTGTAAATCATTCTCATTGTGCAAACTGTCAACATCTGAAAAAGAAGATAAATATCGCGAAAGAGAAGGTTCATCATGGATTGAGTAAAATTTAGAGACTCATGATTATAGGGTGAGAAAGTACCATAAGGAAAATTACATACTAAAACCCAGGTTCCTTAAACCTTGCACTATTGCTTTTTCCACAAAAAGCAGTGGCTTTGCATCTAGCTCTCAATGATGTGCTTTGCTCTACACACAATTCATCCTTTACTCTGCTGATAACTTGAGAACTGTGCACTTTCAGAGTCTTACCCATTCATTTTCTGCCCATTGTGTTTATCCACTCTTGTGCCATCATAGTAGTCTCTCCTCCCTCTGCTCTTTTTCTCATCACTCTAATATTAACATGAACATTAGGGAGGCTTGATTTCAGGTTTGTTCAGTGCTGGCACACTGGGAAAGTCTCCTTTTCATGGCGAGCAGTTTTGAATGCTCCAAGACAGGATTTATTTTTAAAGCTCCACATTGTACATTGTTGGCTTTCCAATATCTTCTGGCAATAAGACGCCAACAAGACTGAACACACAAAAAAGAAGAAAAGCACCCAAAAACATTTTCTCTCCCCTTTTGCACATTCTCTCCAAGCCAAGTTTGGAATAGCCTAAGGGAGGGGTTTTTCTTTCCCTTTCTTCTTTGCCTAGAACTGGCCGCTATTAGGCACCTTTTTGGATTCAGATATCTTCCTGTTGGCCTCTCCTGAGGGGATATACCATTGAATCCTAGCACATTTTACTTATCCAAGAAACCACTGCTTAAGGGGGAAACAGGCCTTTGGTTGAAGAACAACAGGTTCTACATTTTAAGGATTCTCTCTGTTGAGTGGAACTAACCACATTCCTTTGGATTTAAGGCTCTGCTGAGTTTTTAACCCATTCTGACAATTTCTAAGACCATAAAAAAAAAAAATGTCAACTGTCGTTGTAACAGTTTGTCACTGTGTAAGGCTAATCACCGCTAGTGGAAGGCGAGTGTTTGGTCTTTGAAGATGGTTATGAGCAACAAGCCAAACATCTTGAGTCTTTCATTGAAGAGAACTGTTCCCCTGCAGTAAGAGTCTAAATATACAACTCTTAAGGGTTACTATCGAATCACTTGTTCTTTGTTTCCTCTTTTCTTTCATCATGGCAGACATCTGCAGTCAGAAGTACATGACCATTTGCAATGTACATTTCCCTACCCCAACCAACTCAGGTTGTTATTACAAAGGAAGCCATGTTTTGTAGATAGAATTTTCCCCAATGAAGAGTGCATAGGTCATTTCACTCCATGGTTTTACTCCAGTCTCAGAACACTGTGGGCTGAGGAATGAAAGTGTGTACCATACTGTTTACCCATTTACTTTCTTAGTAAAGTAAACTTCTTAGAAATAAAGTAAACTCTGTTTACTAAGAAAAATTAGCTAGTCAGGGACAAGTATCAAAGGTAGCAGTGTTTATGTAGAACTTAGTCGAGACTTTCGATTAGAAGAGAATTGGCAGAGGCTGACAAATGAAATTTAGTTGGGATTCTACTACTGGGAGAACATCTTCTTTGTGTTTCCAACAGATTCTAGGCATCTAGAAATATATTAAGTCCTCCCAAATTTTTAAAAGCATTAAAGACAAAAAACAAAAACAACCAACAACCAACAAAACTGTATACCCACATAAACCAACACAGCAAAGAAATAGATGTATATTACTTGAGCACTACTGAACAATTCTATTAATAATGATGAAAAAAATCGTATTCTGATTTATTTAAGGTTAGGATGTAGAGATGTTGGGGTCAATTTTAATGAGTCCCTTTAGAGCCAGCCTGTTGTAAGAAGATCATGAGCCAACATTCACAGGCTACACAAAGGAAGGATTTATTAGGCAGCCAGAAATCCAGACAGCTAGCAAGTTTGGCATTATTCTGCTCACCACAGTAGAAATTACCCCAGACTTCATTAATGCTTGCTTGGTTGCAAATGCCTCACTGCTGCTTATACAGTGCTCCTTGGGCAATGATCCTTATTTGGAAGAGCTGCTGGCAACACACATTTTTTTAAAAGAATAAACTGCCAAGCACCAAATAGGCTCATCACCAAGTAACGATGATGGCAGCAAAAGCAAAACAAAGGGATTAGAATCATCTGATAGTCACTCTCTTTTTTGGCCAGCAGGGTTCTTTCCATAGTAATTTATAGATATGGTCTTTATGCATTTTCCATAACTCTATTTTAATTATTTTTACCCCAGAAGGCAGCAATTACATTTGTTCTGTCTTAAGTAGTACTTTCTAGCCTCTAATTTTTGCAGGATCGTATTTTCTTAACCAAGGATTACCAGAGGAATGGAGGTATGGAGGATACCAACCTCATCTTCATGCCCTGAAGACACTGGATACACTTCCAAGAGCTTAGCTCAAGTGCTAAGAATAATGATCCACATCTTTACCAGGATCAAGCTCAGTGTCTATTTCTTAATCTCCCATTTACTGCATAGCACCCGTCTCTGCACTGAAAGCTTTACGTTGAGAAAACACAATTCAGTGTTCAGTCAATCAAGTGAACGAACGTCTCTTGTTTTTGCCTGTCAGAGAATCTTTTCCTTTTTTCCTTAGGGACAGCACCCTGGTTTTCCTTTGTGAGCATCATCCCTGCCCCAAACTTATTAGATGTGGTTTGGGTGGGGCTAACACACTAATTTCTGCATTCCCTTGACAAGGGATGGGGATGGGACCTATAGCAGACTGTGTTGGTGGTCTGCCCATATCCTTTCAGATTCCCTTTACATTTCTATGCTTATAATTTTGGCTTCTGACAGCCAGCAAAAGCATGATTAATGGAGGACTGACTTGATGTTGATGAAATTTACTGTGCCCACACACAAAGCAGGTGGGAAATATCTGGGGGGTAAAAGTCCCCCTGGGGTTAGCTTTTACCTAATAACTAGTGGACGTGGGGGTATAAATACCCCAAATATACCTCAAATACCTCACTCCTTGACAGGGCTAATTCTCCCGTATTTGTTTTACCAGGAAATATTCCTGCAATATTAAGCTCTGCTCTCTCACTGGTATCTGACTTAACATCCCTGTATTGGCTGACTTCTTTGTCACCCAATTATATTCCTTGCAACTTCCAATAAACTGTTCTCACCGAAATCCTTGGCTTAGGTCTATTTCTGGGGGAACCTGAGCTAAGACAAAACCAAGTCCTGGCACATTAGCACATTCCATTCCTTGGCTTCAGTGACTGATTACAGATGCAAACCTGACCCAAGCCAGATCAATGACAGACCCAGGCCTTTTCTGGAACCATTGAACTAGACGTACTTTCTACTGAGATTCCTTAGTGTATGAAATGTAAGCTGGTTCTGTGCCTCATCTTTTCTACAACATGAGAGGGGCACTCAAGCGCTCAAGAAAACAGTGCCAGCACTCAAGAAAACAGTGCCAAAAGATGAAGAGGAAGATTTTCTTGATGGATTCAGCCATACCTGAAACTCTGATCTGCAACATGTCCCTTCAATTATATGAACCTATTTTCCCCTCTCACCATTTTGCAAGCCAGATTGAGTTAAGTTTCTGTTTCTTAAAACTGAAAGAGCTCTGATTAATTCAGGTATGAGATAGCGTATTCCATCTCCACTTGCTTTCAATGTAGTGCCAGCCAGCAAGGCGGGGTCAGGTACTATAGGCTCTGTATTTATGATATACGATATATGCGGGGGTCAGCCATTAGCACTAAATGGAAAGCATAAGCTCTGGAATCTGAATACTGAGGAGCTTGCCTTTTCTCTGCTTTTACCACAAAAATTTTAGACAGGCCATACTCTAATTTTGGTTGGGATAAAGGAAAAAAATGTTTAAAATATTTCACTATCTTTCTTCTTACATGAGAATTTTTGTAGGTTATGGACAAACGGTCTTTGAGGACAAAGCATTATGTAGTGAAGAAATTTGTCCACATGACATAACTGATTGTCTTAAATTTTTTCTGTGTGTATTGCAGGGTGCATTTTTGTTTTAATTAAGCAATGGCAAAAATGGCTTTGTGACATTTTCCTTCCATGATTGGGAACCTACACATATCAGCTTTGTGCCTGAGAACCAGAAATTAAAACTGACTACAGTTAATGGGAACCTGCTCAGGCCCATTTTATAAGCTCTGCTGAGTGAATTGTAAAGAGAAAGCAAGATAAAGAAGGAAAAAAAAACAATTCTGCCTTTTCAACAAGATTTAATAATGTATAACCTTCCAGAAAGTAACATATGATCAGAATTACAAATTCTGAGTTTGTTGTTTTTCTAGCATTAAGGATTTGTTAAGTACCCGAAGGGATTTGCTGATCCTTTATATTTTTAATTCAACTCCAATGTCTTCAATTAGAACATGCTGTCAGAATAAATATATGGTCGAGGAGGACTGATGCTAAATCTTGAGGTGTACGCACCCAACTGGAGATGCTAAGGTAAGTGGTAACAGAGGGGATTCTTGTTGGCAAGGTGGCCTCCTATGATGAGTGTGAAAAATCTTGCTAGCCTGTGTATATTCTGTGTATGAAGCAACCTAAAAACAGAAGGGCATCCAAGAGATACTTGTCATGGTTATTAGCCCTTTTCAATGGTCCCAAGAGGCATCGTCTGCTTCCATTAACTGAGTCTCTTACTCTGGGTTCTACCTCTCTTTGGAGCTTAATTTTGTGACGTATTATGAAATAGCTCTTCTTTGAAGGCATATGGCAGCCCCCAGGTATTCCAAGCCTCTGAAGAGGGGCATAAAATATGCAGAATGCGACCTTTTATTAACAACTGTAGTGACTCAACAGAAAAAAAGGCTGGGATCCTTCTAGTTTGATCTCTGGAACACGCTCCTGGGGAATTTTTTTCAGAACTCACTCAGTGGCCAGCTGCAGTTGTATGTCTTTATTTTGTAAAGTTTCTCTGTTTACTCAGTTGGCTCTCTTACACTGTTCTTCTCTCCATTACATATTGTGGGACCTATCCTGGGTTTCCCCCCTTTTCCTATGGCTGACTCTTCCCAAAGATGCAGTCCTTTAAAAAATATGAGATGCCCTAAAGCCAAAGAAAGCAGCCTGGGACTTGGTTGTTCATAATTCAGTTGTAAATATGTTGAGCGGAGAGATGCTCTGTCAGTTATCCATTGATATGTGAAAAACCACCTCAAAACTCGATACATTAAAACAAGGATGTATTATTTATTAAGATTATGTGAGCTGTGGAGTAATTCTTCTGATGGTTTCAGCTGGGCTTACTCCAGTGGCTGCATTTATCTGTGGATTGGCTGGAGTTAGAGTGTCTACAATAGCCTTATCCTTAGTAATTAGGAAAATGCAAATAATAAATGCCAGCAAAACTGCGGGAGCTATTTTCCTTGAGGTATTAACAGGTATGAGCCTGGAGAAGATGGCCCAGGCATACCTATCTCACTCTGATTTAGGGAACACAGAATATTTAGGCTGAAGTAGCAGTTCAATAGCAAAATTATTGGAGGTATTGTAAGGTAGAGCCTCATCCTAAGTTTTCAGCAAAGGTGAATAAAGTCATCTGGAATAAGGAGGCTTGCTTTCTTCTGAGGGGTCAGAAAGTGGAATGTGTTGGTAAATGAAATGGGTAACAATTGGCTCTCTACAAATTATATCTTAGTAGAGCTGTTATTAAGAAAATGAAATGATATAATGAAACAATTGGCTTTAAAAAAAATTGAAATCACTGGTTTTTAGCATGTGCCAACTTCCATTGTGTAAATATTCTGCCATGGCTAATATCAAGCATTTGTTCAAGTTGGAAAAACATGTGCACAGTGGACTCTTATGAGCCTGTACTAACCAGCAATAAAAAGAAAAAAAAATTAAGCATTACCAGGAAATGGAAAAGAGGTCTCTGGTTTCTAAACAACATTGGAGGAATGATATTCAAACATGTGGATGGGGGGATGAGACAGAATCATTGGTGAAATCTTCTGTTAGCTACAAAGGAATACCTCCAAGCATTCTTGAAATGTATGCAGCCTCAAATGCACACACTTGGAAAAAAAGCATAATGCAAGAGTGAGAGGAAGTAAGATTGAAGTGCCCATTTTGGCCCCAAAGTCCTTATTAGATCATGAAGTGGACAAATTAGGTCCTGGGTTTGGTTGCTAATCAGCACCTCTGGGAGATTTGAGGTGGGATATGGTGTAAGATGAGCACTTCATTGAAAGATGCCTAAGGAGGTTGATGGAATGGAAAAAGCCCGATGAAGAATTCAGGAATCTAGACATGATTCTGGTTCTGTTATTAGCCCAACTCTGTAAACTTGAACATTTGACTTTTATAAGTTCTAAGTTTTGAGTCACTTCTCTGCCCATCTTTGCTGTGTAGATATATCCCAAGGTAACAACGATAACTTCTATGAGCAAAGATATAAAATAGTATGAAGATAACCATGGTAAGGCAATGATGATTTTCCCTATTTGTGGCATAGAATCCAGGACAACTAATCAGGGAAAAGCACAGTTGCACTGACTTGACCTAAAACAATAGGGAGAGAGAGTATACAGTTCTCAGAAACATCTTTGTCAGTGGTAGGTACTAGTCCCAGGAGAGGACATGATGCCTTGGCTGCAAGTGTGGCATTACATTAGGTAAACTAGCATGGGATAGGAGGAGATGATGCCTTCAAACTGGTCCTGGGTCAGGAGGTGACAGTGTGGCTTGGCTCACAGTGAGAATAAACAGAGTGGCTCTGCCTCAGGGAAACAGCGTAGAGGTGTTGACTGAAGTCCACCCCACCCTCACCCCAGCCTCCTACACTGGTGTTTCCTCACTTGTCAAGTGGAGTTAATGTTCATAAGGGTCTGATGACAATTTATGCACAATGGAAAATTATTCTTACTGAGGTATTTCTCTTAAGCGCAGATTACTTATACCACTTCTGTGATACCTCTCCCTAGAACAGCTCATTAAGCAACAAGTTTTGACTCAAGTTCTAGAACAGTATTCTAAGAATTTTCTCAGAATTAATTCATTGACAAAGTCAAATATTGGCAATATCATATGGTTAGGCCAAAATTTATCAAACATCTATTCATCTTAGTAAGGTTCCTTAAAAATAGTCATAAATACCAAAATGGGTCTCTTTAGCACCTGTGTTCCACTTCTGGAGTATGTTCTGAACTGGTCTTTGCAAACTGTAAATTACATTAAACTCTGTTCTTGATCTTCCTCTGGATCCATGACTTACCATCATGCCCTTCATTAGCACTTTGGCTTTGCCACTTTTGTGGTGGCAAGAGCAGAAGTGCTGCCCTGACCTTGCACTTCTGCCTTCAGAGATTCAAATGGCTGCCCAGGGACATCAGCCAACTTCATTTATTCATGCAATGACTATATCTGCTTCTACTCTCCAGCATATGCATTTATGGCTACCATGTGGTTCTTGGGTGCCACTGAGTATTATGGCATTTTGGTTTCTTTCTTGACACATTGTTTAAAGAAACAGTAAGAAACAGTCGTATGCATATAAAGTCAGTTAACTCTGGAGAATGGTTACTCTCCTGAGCTTCTATGAGAACTGTGAGAATTTAAGACACTTCACAAGAGTGGGGATGCCTATTTATCTACCTATGGTCTCTGATAGAGGAGGGAGGTCTGTTTTGAGAGATTCCAATTTCAACTCTGGACTATTGGACTGCTCTGGAAAGGATATCATTAGGAAAGTGATTTTCAAAAAAGCTTAGTCATCCCTTTGCCATGAACTGACCAGCATCAAAACCAAAGGGTCTGTTTGGGTCAATCACCAGATGAGTATAGGGGACTGGTCATAACCAACCTAGTTATGTTTTTAGTTCAAGGCCTTTCCTAGAGCAAAGAATTAACCCATACTTCTATGAGAAGTGGTCCCTCCATCCTCACTCAAGAAACAAGTCAAGTCCAAACTTCATCCCTTCCCTTACCCTGAGATATATTTTGACAACTCATGGTTTTGGTGTTTAGGACCAGTCTCTCTATCTTGCTGATAATGCTCTAACAAAACAGGTACATTTACAGCGACTAGAAAACCTAGTTGTCTAAGTATATCCTCATGTCCCCACAATTAGTGTCCACATGCCCATGGCCCTGCCTTTGGGGGTCCAAGTAGAGTATCCTGCAGAGAGTGATGATGTTTAAGATTCCTGGTTTGAGGTCCATGAACTGGAGGACTTTACTTTGAGTAGAAAACAGTTTTGGCCAACTGTGCCAAACTTTGATAACTGGCTGAGTAGGAAACTATTTAACTCACCACTCAAGTAGCCTGCATGTCTTTCAAGCCCATGGCCCACCATGGGACTTAAAAAACAAACAGAAAAAGAATTGCATCTAAATTGCACTAAGTCTGTGACTGTGATCTTATGTTGGGACTGGAATTCTTTAAAAGTACAAACTCTGTCTTAGAGCCAAGGGCCTAAGCTGCAGAAAATTCATCTACAAAGCTTGAAGTGTGACACTGTTCAGCAGATAGTTATCTCTTTCTTTTGAAACTTAAGCTCTGTAAGTATCCTGATTGCTGTAAAAGTCTGAGAAGGCGTCAGGTGTTCACAAGAAATGAATTTCCAGAACCTCAAAAGGTAGATGAATAGAAAGTTAATTGTCAAGTTAAATTCATCTTTTCCTTGGTTTTGTAATTCTATTTTGCATGTGCATCTTCCCCACAGTATTCCAGTCCCCAGTGAATCACATCTTCTACCATCTTCAGGTTAGGAGATAATTATCTATTTCAAAGATACTTTGATCCAGTCTTACCTAAGCTTATGATCTGGGATGTCCCAGCCCAGCTACGTAGCAGAGGTTGGGTCATGTGTGCATAGACAGGATTGGGGGAAACTAGTACTGTGGCCTTGCAGGTCTGGCTTCAATCAAGGACTCATAGCCTTGATATTTAGAAATTAATAAGAGACGTTCTGGGTTGGGAAACAGAAGAGGCAGTGGGGTCAAAGCCAGATGCTCACAGAATGAAAGCTAAGATTTAAATTTAAATGAGAGTGGGGAAAGTCAGTGGGGTTGGGGTTGAACCATTTAGCTTAGTCACAGAAAGCCATGGAAGAGGCTAGGGATGCTGAAAACTGGTCCTGGGTTCGGAGAAGGGGCACAGGGTCTTGCTGTACCCATTTAATAGGGTCTTTCCTCAAGCGAGGTGTGTGGGACCTGATTTGTGAAAAGAAGATGGTGTCTAATAGATGAATTCTTCACTTTGAGCAAAGACATGAGTTTCTCATGTGACAAAAGAGGGTATTAAATAAGCAGCTCTGGACTCTACAGTGGTGAGTGGGAATGCCAAACTGGATGAAAACAGCCACCCCAATTATTTATTTATCTCTCCAGTCATTCTTTAATCTACATGAGTTTTGCAAGGGGTGAAAGACCGATTTTGGAGTATATATAAATAAGACATGCTAGTGATGAATGGTGCTCACCTTTATGTGACTCTTGTCAAATATAAACATTGATTTAAACCATCTTCCTGAGTTCTCCCTTAGTTTAGTCTTGCTGCTTTCTGACTGAGTTTCATGGAACATTATACTTTTTTAGAGTATGAGGAGCTATAATAGAGAACAAGAGAGGTGCCAAATGCCCAAGCCATTGGGGTCCCAGCTGTGTTTCCGAAACATTTACCCCTCTATCACCATCTTTATGTATAAGTGTTACACTTTGGAGGAAAAATTCTGTTATTAAAAGTAACTAGTTAGAAGACCACTAGCTAAGTTTTTACCACCTGAAAGACTTGCATGCTTGAATTTTCCAGGAAAGTATGACTATTACAACCTATCGTCTCCTAATAAACAAGAAAAAAGAGTCCTAGCCCCAATTAGTACCTTCAAGGAATGACTGCTGTCTTCAAGGAATGACATCTTGTGGATTAAAGAAGACTTTATTTTTCACACCACATAGCTACAACTAAGACCCAGGTGGATAAATTTTCCATAACTCTTTCTTCGATAGAAGTAGTTTATTACATGATGAGAGAGATTAATGAAAAGGGTTAAGACAAGCTGTAAATAGGAGACGATATCATTGGAGACCAAGTCCTAGAGACCATTACTTTTCCCTATTGAAGTTTCTCTGACACTGCACTTCTTAATACAATTAGCCATTTAGAGAGAAAGACGACTTCTTTATGTTGTGGGATAAGCACAAGGTGCAAACAGTATGCTGTCTAGGTAAGAAATGGCATGCTGTCTTTGGCTATATCATCTGGATGGATGCCACGGAATACCTGGACTCATCATACACTGATGCTCACTTTTAAAAAATTAAACGATTCAGACACCAAAGAGGTTGATTTAAAAGTGTGGGTTGCTCCAACCTGACCAATGTAAGGCCCTTTAGAAAATTACAATAATCTTGCCCAGTGGGGGCTTTGAATTTCCACAAGACATGATCTGGGGGCTCAGATTATTATCTACATGTCAAGGTGTTTGAAGATCCTAACAAGAATCGGGTTATAGCAGAAATAATTTGGCCCTAAAGCTTAGAATTTTAAATAATTGTATGCTATGTGCTCTAAATGTACTTACCTGCAGTTGTTTTTACTAAGATATTGTTCCAATGGTTTCAAACGATGCTAACAAACAGGCTACTCTGTATTCCAAGCTGACGTTAACCACTCATCACACTGTATCATTGTTTCAAATTCAATGCATCAAAAAGATCGACTATGTGGCTTCCCTGGTGGCGCAGTGGTTGGGGGTCCGCCTGCCGATGCAGGGGACGCGGGTTCGTGCCCCGGTCCCGGAGGATGCCACGTGCCGCGGAGCGGCTGGGCCCGTGAGTCATGGCCGCTGAGCCTGCGCGTCCGAAGCCTGTGCTCCGCAATGGGAGAGGCCACAGCAGTGAGAGGCCCGCGTACCGCAAACCAAACAAACAAACAAACAAAAGATCGACTATGAACTCCTACTGTTCCTACCATCATTCATGGTTTTATTTTTGGTGGGTGAGGTGGGGTGGGGGTGGAGGAATAATGTATAAATTAGATTTAGCAGACTTCTGGTTTCCACACTTCGTGTAGGGTGATTCAGTAAAATAATTAAAGGAAAACAAAAGTTAAAAAACAACAACAGCAACAACAAAACTTTTTTCTACCTTTTTCAACTCAAGCTGAATGTGAAGTGGTCTTATTCCCACCGACATCCAAACTTATATTCACACCAATTTATCATTGTTTCTGATTCTGTTTATTTAATTATACTTTAGAACCAACTTTTCAAACAAGGAAAGCTTCTTGCATTTAAAATAACTTTATGTTGCCATATTTTCAATTGTTTGGTTAATTTCTAGCAAAATAATCATTCTGGGGTTTCAGGATTTAAAATTGTCTGACAGACTATGGCACCCAAATAGGTCAGACTATATCTCTCAAATATGAGATGCCTGGAGAGAGCCAACATCCCAACCCTAAAACAGGAACAAGGAATTATCAAACATAAGTAGCTGTAAATGGACTTACCTCTGACGATGTCCTTCAAATATGACAACCTTTTCTATTCTCCATTCTACAGAGAGATGTGCTCTTTTGGCTGAGTTTACATTTCTTGTAAGGTAGGGATCCAGAGGGAGAATAAATTAGAACCAATTAAATGAATAGGACCAAACCCTTAGGGCATTGATTCCATTTAAAGTGTAATTATGAGAAGAGAAGGCCAACTGTGAAGAATGTTAGCAATGCCGTTTTCAAGGCTCAGCAGCCTTTCAGTTAGCGGATCCTATGGCTTCTTTCCACTGGGAGAGGGTGAGGTGAGGTCCTGTTTGAAAAAACGCCCATAGCAGAGGGTGCAAAAGATTCAGTGGTCTCAGCCACACAACTTAGGCAAAACTCTCCTAGAAAAAGGAACCATGCTTGAACTTGACAGCCTACACAGTCTCAGCATGATTCAGATTTAGAAAGTCAGTGAAGATTTAACTGGCTAATACTGCTCCCATGGCTCCTCCAAGCTAAGATTGAGCAATGGATTCAAGATAGTAAAACTCTCCTTGAGACATATGTGAAATTTACAGGATGAATAAAGCCTGATTGTGACCTAGCATTGGAAAAGCAGGCATTTCACTATTTGTGCTAAACTCACTCTATCACCTTGGGTGGAACACTTCTATGCTTCTTTTTTTTCTTTCTCTTCTAAGATAATTATGAAATTAAAATAAAATTTATTCAAGTTGAATTCTTATATTCTTTCTTAACATGATAACTTTTTTCAATTTGGGGAAAATTTTTAATTTTCCCTATGAGCATACAATTATTTACCAGAAATAAAGTGCCTACCCTTAAAATTAATAAATACCCTTGGCAAAGCAAAGCAATGCCCCAATTCTACTCATGATATGTCAGAAGCTCCATCTTTTTAAAAGCAGAGGACACAAGTGCAGAAGCTTAAATTATCTGCACGTTCTCCACTCATCCTGCAAATAAATATCTCTGAGGTACTGTGTGTTAAGCATGTTGTAAGGGTTGAGGGTATGAAGCAGACACACCACCATCTTTGCTTTTAAGAAGTTTGCTATTCTTGTGAAAGGAGCAGGCAAAGCCATTGTGAGTAAGTGTTATACCTGGAGCAGGAAGAAGGAAAACAATAAAGGTCTCAGGTAGAAGACTAGAGCTATCAAAGGCAGGTAACAAATGGTAAACAGGTAGCAGAAGGTAAATGAGGAAGACTGAGTAGAAATGATTGGGAACAAAAATAATAAAACAACTGGAGCAAAACGCGAGGATAATTGAGTACATGGCATATTATAGGAAACTTAAGTTGTCCTGTGCCTGGAGCAAAAGATGCAGGTGGAGCACGAAATGAGACTGGTAGCATATGGGGTGGGGGTCCTCTCCTTTATAAACTCCTGAATCCTGTGGAGAATTCTTGGCAAAGAATGTGAGGAGTAAATGGTTTCTTTCACGATGAAGCTATCAGCCAGGATTCCAAACCACATTTTCTGCCCATAAAATCCTTTTATAAAATTAATGTTTTTATCTTTAGAATTATCCATAAAAATCTAGTGGAGAAAGAAAACTAAAGTCAAATAAGATCACATACAGGTCTCTGAGACTATAAACCTCATGTTTTTGCCTAATTTCTTCATTAAAATCATACAAGAAATAATCATGGCCATGTTTCTTTTATAAAACTCTGAGTATTATAATTCAGATTATAGCAAGTGATGTCCTTGAAGAAGAAAAGGAGAGGTTTTCATGTGACCCATTTTACAACCAATTTACACATTGGAGAGTGAAGATGAGGGAAATGCTTAGGTCAGATGTTTCACTCCAGGAATCAAGATTGTGTCAGTGTCTTCAAAACTTTCATTCATGCCATTCCAGCTTTTCTTCTTTGTGTAACCTGTACATTGTCACTCCTAAGAGCCTAGATTTAAATAAGGTCTGGTACATCTTAAGTAATTCTTTTTCCTCATGTAATGTTTTTATCCTGTACTATCCATTTCATTTGGCTTTGACTTCTAAATCTTCAGAAGTTTCAAGGAGACAAAAATAAGTATGAGCCAGGTAGAGTAGTGATCCATATTTTATCATTTGTGTAATTAGATACTTAGATCACGCCCTTGAAGAGGGAATAATAAGATCATCCTCTTGTTCTTGTGTTATTCCTTATAATAATGCAATGTTGTGGTTTTCTTTTCTCTAGCAGTTTTAGTCTATAAAAGAGAATGCAGAGGAGGGACAGAGCTAGGATATGGGATTTGAAATCAGAAAGACATCATTTCAAATCTAATTCATCCATTGACTGATTGTAGGATACATGTAAGGTGAAGATTACAGTCTTTTTTATAGGACTGTTCAATTACTTCTAAGTGTTATTAATTATACAGGCATATATAGTCTTACATATAGCAGAGATCACTAAACAGCTACTCATTAAGCAATATTCAAGACTGCAACCTAGGAAAATAAAGTAAGAATATTATAAATAGCAAAGCTGAGACTAAGCTTTGCTTTCTCATGTACCTCTTCTGTCGGGAAAATTCAGTCGTATGGGTTAGAAATGAAATAAAGCAGTGATGCTGTTTGAGTACTGTTTAGGGGAGTGAGCTTGTTAGGTGCTGATTTAACCTCTGAAGATACAGCAAAAAACAAAACTTGGGACAAGCAATGAACTTGTGGACTGAGGAGATTTGAAGTGTATGCAATTGTTTGCCTCTATACTATTTGGCTATACTGTTTTTAATGATTAAGTCAACTTTTTATAATTGCTCTATTTCCTCTCGACCAGTTAGTGACCATTCCATCTTGCTGTCACAGTGATTCTTAATATCTTCACGTTGACTTGAGGTAGACATGCAATTAGGAATTATTTGGTTTTCAACAACATTGTTGTTACGCTGGACTAATCTCTCTGCATGTTCACTCCAGTATGCAACTAAATACATATACATATGCAACTAAACCATATGCTTTTGAAACAAAGAAAAGTCCCTAACATTAAACCATAAAACTCAATAGCTTTCATAAAATAACTTAATGTCAATTTATTCCTTCTGAGATGCTGTGTGCCCAATGAGTGGCTGAATGACTTATGAGATCATAAGCATTTGTGTAGAGGTTTTTGAGACATACATTTTGATTGCTTTGAGGATTTATTTCCTTTAAATTTATAATTTGCTCTAGGGAATTTGACTTCTCATTTCATATTAAGGTAGGGATTACTACATACAGCTTTTAAAATTGCAAGGGGAACTATTATTGCAAAATAGGACCTTCAATGTTACCTATAAACTAATCAAATTACCATTTGTCAAAGAGTGAGAGTGCCCAGGAAATTGAGAGTTTATAACATTTTAGAAGGACCACTGAGTTCATGTATTGGAACTGCATAGTTCTGCAGAAATTAGGTGTTCACATTAATAATTAAATGTTTCTATGATCTATTATTGTTTAGACATGGATCCAATCCAGGGGATAAAGGGTAGCCCAGGTCAAGAAAAATGGAACTCTTTCATTCACTCCTCTCCATTATATCGGTATTTGCTCTCTTGTTGTTGTCATATTTTAGAGAATAGAGAAGTACCTACAAACGTCATTATGGTACTTAATATCTGAGTTTTCTTCTAGTATAAGATTTCTTAACACTGCAGATGGAATTGCGTGGTTTAAAGTTTTTTGTGTAATTACTAATAGAGTTCATATGTATACAGCTACTAGCAGTGTAGCCAGACATCACTGGTCTGTGGTTCTTATAAACTCTAATCTCTCCCCACTAGGATACTAACAAATCACTTTGCTGTTGTTGTTTTTTGCCAATGATGGAAGGGGATTCTAAGGAAATATCTGGCTATGATCTAATTTCCTCTGTTTCCCACATCTAATGTTAATTATTTCCATGTCCATTTATATAGTTTGTTTGTTTGTTTGTTTGTTTGCTGTACACGGGCCTCTCACTGTTGTGGCCTCTCCCGTTGCGGAGCACAGGCTCCGGATCTGCAGGCTCAGCGGCCATGGCTCATGGGCCTAGCCGCTCCGTGGCATGTGGGATCTTCCCGGACCAGGTCACGAACCCGTGTCCCCTGCATCGGCAGGCGGACTCTCAACCACTGCGCCACCAGGGAAGCCCATATATATGTAGTTATATAGTTATATAGTTATATATAGTTATATAGTTATATATAGTTATATATATAGTTATATATATATATAGTTATATATGTATAATTTATTCAGAGAGCTTATATCTTGAACTCATCAACCTATTGGAATGTTGGGGTTACTTACCATTTGATGCCTTTTCTTTTATGCTCTCACTATAATGAGAGGGATGTTATAAATACTTAGGCTTCACAGAGGACACTTTTAACATTAAATATATAAATCAATGACTGTTTCAACATTGTTAAGAAACAATTTTTTGAGAATACATGAAACATTGGCAGAGGAAGACAGAATTCACTCACATGATATTTTAGACGATAATACAAAAAGCACAATAATACAAAAAACAAAGTTGATCATTTGTCTTTGAGTCAAAATGTGGCCATTATACTTCTGTGATAGTCCCCCTGATACTTTATTGCCTTTATATGTTTACAAGTCTGTCTCCCTCACCACAGGGTATTCTCTTGTGTTTCATTCACCTTGTATCTTTAGCTCCTAGCACGGAGCCTGGATGGATAGGATGTGCTCGATAAATAAATGGGTGTCGACAAGAGTCATAGGTCAATGGATTGAACAGACATGATCTGGGCTTCGAAAAAGCTGAGGAATTTGGTGTGACGAGGATGAGCTGAGAGAACATGCTAAGTGGAGCAGGTGTGAAGACATGAAGGCGAATATGTCAAGGGGATATTCAAATCACCATGTGAGATTGAGTTATAAGCACTCAATCCATTTTTAAGTGTTTACCATAGATTGATTCTAAAATATGTTCAAAAGATTCATTTTCTACCCTGAGGATAGAAGTTTTTCTCTATCAGTCTACCATCCCACTTATAATTAAGTCATTGAGTCTGTGGCTTATATTTATGATTACAAGGTATGATCAAGGATTCTAAACACCAGGAAAACTGTATTATCACACTGTCTAATTATCACGTTAAGAGAATGACAGCAGACAAACGTTTCATCTCTTACTAGAAAGAAGAAATCTGACAGAACCTGGGAGTTCGCTTTGATGTAGGATTTGTAGACGAATGTATCAAAGATTGAACTATTTTCAAACAGAACAATCAATGTTGGTTTCATCCAGGCAGTCAGTTTTTGGTTCCATTGCCATCATTTTCTTTGAAGTGGCATAGCCTAGAGTTTGTTATTAGGACATATTTATTGCAATGAAATTCAAGAAGGTTAAAGAAAAATCAGAAGACCTCAAAGCCAACAGCAGGTATTATAAGTTGATCTCTGAAATGTGTAAGGTGCTAACAGACCCAGCCCGTTAGTGTGAATAGCCTAGATAGACCAGTGGTTATTAAAGTGCTGTCCTTAGTCCAGTAGTATCAGAAGCACCTGGTAAATACAGATTCTCTGGCTGTGCTCCACACCTACTGAATCAGAAACTCTAGGGATCGGGCTCAGCAATCTATGTTTTAACAGGCCCTCCCTCCAGGTTGTTCTGTTCTCTGCTAGAGTTTGAGAACCACAGCCTAGAATAATGCACGAACTGCATCTTATGCATCCTTTTGACTTTTCTAATTCTAGTGGCTCCAGCATATTTAAAAAAAAATATATTGAAAAATAGTTGATTTACAATATCATGTAAGTTTTAGGAGTACAGTACAGTGATTCTTTTTCAGATTCTTTTCTCTTATATTATTTTCAGATTATTTTTTAGATTATTTTCCCTTATAGGTTATTACATAATATTGAGCATAGTTCCTTGTGCTATACAGTAGGTCCTTTTAGTTATCTATTTTATACATAGTTATCTATTTTATACATAGTATTGTGTATATGTTAATCTATCTGTTTTATACATAATAGTGGGTATATGTTAATCCCAGGCTCCTAATTTATCCCTCCTCCCACACTTTTTTCCACTTCAGTAGCCATAAGTTTGTTTTCTGTGTCTGTGAGTTTCCTTCTGTTGTGGAAATAAGTTCATTTGTGTCTTTTTTTTAACTTTAGATTCCACATATAAGATATATCATATGATATTTGTCTTTCTCTGTCTGGCTTACTTCATTTAGTAAGATAATCTCTGGTCCATCCATGTTACTGCAAATGGTATTATTTCATTCTTTTTTATGGCTGAGTAATATTCCATTATATATATATATTTATTTTTATATATATATAGTGCCATATCTTCTTTATCCATTCCTCTGTTGATGGACATTTAGGTTGCTTCCATGTCCTGGCTATTGTAAATAGCGCTGATGAACATTGGTATACATGTATCTTTTCAAATTATGATTTTCTCCAGATATATGCTCAGGAGTGGGATTGCAGGATCATATGGTACATCTATTTTTAGGGAACCTCCATACTGTTCTCCATAGTGACTGCACCAATTTACATTTCCACCATCAGTGTAGGAGGGTTCCCTTTGCTCCACACCTTCTCCAGCATTTATTATTTGTAGACTTTTGATAATGGCCTTTCTGACCGGTGTGAGGTGATACCTCATTACAGTTTTGATTTGCATTTCTCTAATAATTAGCAATGCTGAGCATCTTTTCATGTGCCTTTTGGCCATCTGTATGTCTTTAGCTTATTTTTCATAGCTATGCCAGTCCATCTGTAAATTCACTTCTCTGAACAATTTGTCACTTAAATGTGTTCTGGACTATGCTGCTCTCTAATTGCTTCATATATGTTCATTATGCTCCCTAAAAGTCTGTTAATGCCACCACAGGTTAGTGTATCTTATAGAACTATATCTTCCTGGCTGTAGTAACAGGGAAGGACAAGAAATAAACTCTCAAACACTTGTTGGTTTATTGACAATGCCAAGCAGCATCCATAATTGGCTCCATAAATTACTATAGAAGAAGATAATACTATACTGAACAACTTTCTTTTATTCTCTCTTTCATCAGTAGTGAAGAAGTAGCAAGCACCTCTTGCTACTTAAGTTTATAGTTAGGAAAATGAAAAAAAAGTGGGCAGATGAGCATCCTATTGAATTATTCTCTAGGAAGAGATCAGGTATAGTTCATCTATATAGGTACATTAAATGGTACAAAGCCTAAAGTTAAAGGTGCCCTGTATTGATGATTTAAGCATCTGAACCTGATATAAGAAGCTAATACAACTCTAATGTGGTTACCAAGGAGTTTTGAATTCCAGTCAATTTGTACAGTGGTTGTTAAAAGACTTTGGAGTCAGCACATTTGAATTCAAATCAAATATTACTGTCTTAACTACAAGTTACTTATCCCCTTTGTAACTCAATTTCCTCATTTGAAAAAAGAATTTTTGGAGTATTGTTGCTTTACAATGTTGTGTTAGTTTCTGCTGTACAGCAAAGTGAATCAGCTATATGTATACATATATTCCCTCTTTTTTGGATTTCTTTCCCATTTAAGTCACTACAGAGCAATGAGTAGAGTTTCCTGTGCTATACAGTAGGTTCTCATCAGTTATCTTTTTTTTGTGGTACGCGGGCCTCTCACTGTTGTGGTCTCTCCCGTTGAGGAGCACAGGCTCCGGACGTGCAGGCTCAGCGGCCATGGCTCACGGGCCCAGCCGCTCCGCGTCATGTGGGATCTTCCCGGACCGGGGCACGAACCCGTGTCCCCTGCATCGGCAGGCAGACTCTCAACCACTGCGACACCAGGGAAGCCCATCAGTTACCTATTTTATACATAGTAGTGTATATATGTCAATCCCAATCTCCCAATTCATCCCACCACCACCCCTTTGCCCCCCTTGGTGTCCATACATTTTTTCTCTATGTCTGTGTCTCTATTTATGCTTTGCAAATAGGTTCATCTGTACCATTTTTCTAGATTCCACATATATGTGTTAATATACGACATTTGTTTTTCTCTTTCTGACTTACTTCACTCTGTATGACACTCTCTAGGTCCATCCACATCTCTACAAATGACTCAACTTCATTCCTTTTTATGGCTGAGTAGTAGTCCATTGTATATATGTACCACATCTTCTTTAACCATTCCTCTGTTGATGGACATTTAGGTTGCTTCATTTTAAAAGTGCAATAGTACTACGTATCTCATATAGTAATTTTGAAACTTAAATAGGGAATCTAAAGCTTTTAGCATAGTGAGCATAGAAGACATCCAATCAATGAAATTAGTTATTATTAACTTCTCTGTCAGGGTTCTCCATAGAAAAGAACACAATAGGATGCATGTATGTGTGTGTGTGTGTGTGTGTGTGTGAGAGAGAGAGAGAGAGAGAGACAGAGACAGAGAGACAGAGAGACAGAGAAAGAGAAAGAGAGAGAGAGATTCAGTGAGAATATGTATTTTAAAGTTTGAAGGGCAGGCCAGCAGGCTAGAGACTCAGGGGTGTTAATGCTTCAACTTGAGTCTGCAATGCAGTCTGGAGGCTGAAACACTTCTTCCTCTGGAGGACATCAATCTTTTTCTCTTAAGGCCTTCAACGGATTATATGAGGCCCCCCCATATCACAGAGGGAAATCTCCTTTACACAGAGTAGTAAATTAAATTACTAATTTAAATATTAATCACATCTAAAAAATACCTTCAGAGCAACATCTAGACTGGAGTTTGAGCAAATATCTTGGCACATAGCCTAGCCAAGTTGACACATAAATTAATTATCATACTGCGCAAATCACTTAAATTCCTGCCCCACTCTCTGCTATTAGGTTATGCCATTAAGATTTCCATACCTGTATGAACTGATAAAAATCACCACTTTTCTTTGTCATAAAGCATCAGAATGTAAGGTTTAGCTGTTGATGGATGGGAAGAAAAAAGAGAAACAGGACTTAGAGTGTGGAAAGACCTGCCAGAATGTGGTACACCTCTAGGTAGGTCTCAACTGAAGAAGGTTTCAGAGAATTAGGATCCTCCATCGCTTGCTCTCTGTGTCTCAGTGACTCTGGAAGCCACATGTTGAGATGACAATTCCAAAAATAGTGAAGTTCTCATACTTGGCATCAAGGATGCATAATGGGATAGTGGGAGGTGGGATAATCTGCACTCTCCTTCCTCCCTCCTTTCCTCTGGTGCCAGAAGTTTCCCCAGTAAGCAGCTGAGCTTCTGCTCCCACCTTCCAGTAACAAGTCAGTGTAAGTCAGCCCTCTGTTCTCCCTCCTCAGGTGTTAGCAAGGCCCAGCAAGGAAGTAAAAGTCCCTAGCAACCCCACCTAGGTCAACAGGGAAGTTTGAGTTGGTGTCAAATTTTTGCTAGCATGTTTCTGGCAGGGCCTGGTGGGAAGTAAAATCACCCAGCATGGAAACCCAACTTTTCTTTGGTCTAATCCTCTGGTTCTCACAGTGCCGCAGCCAAACCTGGGGCATCAGCATCACTTGGAATTTTGTTAGAAACTCAAATCCTCAGGCTTCACTCCAGCTCACTCCATCCACCTGGTCCTCAGGCTACACCTCAACAGATGGACTGTCTGCTAAAAAATAAGATTAAATAGGATCCAGAGTCTCACAAAATAATACTAAAATGTGCAGGATAAAATAGAAAATCACTCATAATACCAAGAGCCAGGAAAATCACAACTAGAATGAGATCAAACATTCAACAGAGATGACTCAGAGGCTGGAATTCTCTGCCAAGAATCTTAAAGCAGCCAATTACAGAAATGCTTCAACAAGTAATTACAAATTTTCTTGAAACAAATGAAAAATCAGAAAATCTCAGCAAAGAATTAAATGTAATAAATAAGAATCAAATGCAGATTTTAGAATTGAAATATAATACAGTTGAAATTAAAAACTCACTGGATAAGCTCAAACATAGAGTGAAGATGACAGAGGAGAGAATTAGTGAACTTGAGGACAGATCGATAGAGTTTACCCAAATTGAACAGCAGAAAGAAAATACTCTGGAAAAGGATAAACAGTCTCAGAGACTTGTGGAATAACAACAAAAGAGCTAACATTCACATCATTAGAGTTGACGAAGGAAAGGAGAGAAAGAGGAGGATTGATAAGGGATTGGAAGTAATAGTGTCTGAAAATTTCCCAAATTTGGCAAAAGACATATAAACCCACAGCTTCAAAAGGCTGAGAGAATCCCAGGTAGGATAAATCCAAAGGAATTCATGCTAATACACATCATAATGGAAACTTCTGAAAACTAAAGAAATCTTGAAAGTAGCCAGAAAGTAACAACATATTATTAATAGAGAAACACCACCTCAACAACAGTTTTATTGTCATCTGATAACATGACGGCTACAAGGCAGTGCTGAAAGGAAAGTCCTGTCAGCTATGCACTCTATATCCAATGAAAATATCCTTCAGGAATGAAGGGAAAATAAAGACATTCTCAGATGAAGGAAAGCTAAGAGAATTGCTTAGCTTTGCAAGAGACTTGCTTGCAAACCAACTCAAAGAATAGCTACAGGAATCTTTCTAAACAGAAAGCAAATTTGGCAGAGACTGGTTAGCTAATCTTCATATCTGTCTTGACTTCATCCTAAGCCTACAGCTAGAACACATTTCCAGCACCTCTCATTCATAAGTGTGATTATGTAACTAAGTTCATGCTAGTGGAATATGATCTTTACTACTTTGAGAACTATCTTATAAAAATCTTCCATGTTTGCCTTTCTAATGTTCTTTCTTTTTCCATTAGCTTGTGTTGGAAGAACAGTATGAAAGGAGCTTGAATCCCGGAACTGCCACTTGGAGTAGAGCTATTTACCAACTAGGATGAACTATTTTGGAAGTAGAAATAAATTTCTACCATTGAGTGTTAGCCATTATACATTTTCCGTTTATTATTGTTGTTAAAGCAGCTGGTATTACTTTGACTTATAGAGTAAAACGATCGATTAAGGGGTAGAGAGGACTAAATGGGGATACCTATACTATTTTATCCTCAACTGTTTATACCTTCATCTTTTATAAATTCAGATAATCTTTTTTTATTTCTTTTTTTTGGATTTTAAAAAAATTATTGAAGTATAGTTGAATTACAATGTTGTATTAGTTTCAGGTGTACAGCAAATTGATTCAGTTATATATATACATGTATATAAACATATACATTATTTTTCAGATTATTTTCCTTTATAGGTTATTACAAGATATTGAATATAGTTCCTTGTGCTATACAGTAGGTCCTTTTTATTTATCTATTTTATATATAGTAGTGTGTATCTATTAATCCCAAACTCCTAATTTATCCCTACCGTTCTTTCCCCTTTGGTAACCATAAATTTGTTTTCTATGTTTGGGGGTCTGTTTCTGTTTTGTAAATATGTTCATTTGTATCATTTTTTTTAGATTCCGCATATAAGTGATGTCATTTGGCATTTGTCTTTCTCTGTCTGACTTACTTCACTTAGTATGATAATCCCTAGGTCCATTCAGGTTGCTGTAAATGAAGCACAGATAAAATCTTTAAAGAATCAAGGAAACAGGTTTTTGTCTTATGTCTTAGGAGGAAAGATTAAAATAAAATTGTTATTCTCCTAAGATGTTACTGTGATTAAGCTCACTGAAAAAAAAAAAAGAAGTTGTGTTCAGATTGAAAGGACAAGTAATTTCACTTTCAGGGAAGTTAGACAGGAGTGTGGTGTCAGACTAAATGGACTGAGGCCATTGAGTTTCTGTAGCGTGTGGAATAGCTTGACAGGAAGACAGAGGAGAAGCCTAACTGGTTTGCTTAGGTTGTACCCCTTGTTGGTCTTGCCTCCAGTAGAAGTGATGAGAAAGATTTTATAATGGGAAATATAAAAAAAAGTGTAGGTTGCAGAGATGGTGGGTGAATTGGAATGAGAATAAACAGAGGAGTGAAGGAGAAAGTTCATAAGTTTGTCAAAATGCATTATTTTAATAAATAAATGCTGCACAGTAAATAAAAATTGTGGCTGTGTGCTCTGATATAGATAGATTGATGGGAAAATCACAGAACTTTCAGATTCTAATGAAAGAGCTCACTATTTTGATCTCTGATATTTTTGGAAGAGCTTTGAGGGTTTTTAAAAAATATATACATCTTCCTGCAAGTGTATTTGTGTATGTGGTGCATGTTTATGTGCTTGAGAGAGAAGAGGAAGGAAAAAAGATGGAAAGAGAAAAAGAAAGATTTTTAGGTTACCCTTCCCTTCCTCCATTCAAAGTAAAGCCCTAGGGATACGAAGACTGAAGGAGAAGAGAGGAACTATTTTCTGAGCAGCCCACAAACAAAGGACTTTTAACCATCAAATCAAGTTAGCGATTCCTGTCCTCTCTGCAGTAAGCCAAGAGATCAATAGTAATGTTGGGAAATATTTTCTCTGACCTTGAATGCATTTGTTAAGCCATTGCCTGAGTTGAATTTCCTTGAGATGTTCGATGGAATGCTGCCAAAATGTGCTGGAAGAAGCAGCAAGGCTGTGCTTCTCCGTGGGACCTGTGCAATGAATCTGAGGTGTTTCTGTGAGGTCTTGAGAACTATCCTATCAACAGGGGAAATCCACAGAGCTTCTGTGTTAAGACACTGTGTTCAATAGTTAAGTATTTCTTTCCAGCCCTACCATACTGCTTTCATTTAGGCGTCCCCACTCCTGTGGAGGCATAAGGATGTGCGGACAGTATGCAGACGCCACATCAAAGATGGTAGTGATCATGGCCAGGGGGTATTTCAGATTATGTGAATTAATAAAAGATGCTTCTCAAAAACCAAGTTGTTTTTTTTTTTTTTTTTTTTCTCCCCGTTGGATGTACTGCCCTAGATTGAGAGTGGCAACATTTTGTTTCCTGTTGCTGAAACTGTGGGATTCTTGTGGGGCAGGAAAAGTGGAAGTTTGGGTTGTGTTGTATGAAAGGAATTGCTGGGTGCCTTGATTTTTGACCAACTCCACTCAAATTTAAGTCTTTGTTTCTGAGAAACCTGGTTATTCAGAAGAAATGCCTTGCTCTGGATTTTGAAACACATTCCATAATCACTTAATTTGTTCTAGGAACAAGAGCCTTGTTGGAAAAGTGTGGATGGTCACTATGAATGGGGCACAGTGGTGGCCAAAGATATGGTAACAGAGGAAAACCTGGGGCTTCAGAACTCAATATTGGGATAAGATTTTTCCCAAGGAGCAAATGGCACCTCTTTAGGCCACATTAAAAACTAAACAAAGATTCAATATATTGATAATCTACCCACACATTTCAGGCTGTGGAAACAGGGTTTCACTGACACCCTTTCCTTTCCTGTTTCCTACATGGTGTTTGTTATTCCTTGGACCCTTAAAAAAAAATTTAATGCTGTAGCAATTAATATTCAGCTATATCTTTATAAAACAGACAGTTTCTCCTGTCTTCGTTTTCTTTCCTACCCCTCTAATCCCCAGAGTATATAATCTCAGTTCTTTTTGCTATTACTCTTGCATTTTTTCCCTTTTAATGCATGTTCTCTAAACTCCCAATAACCAGGTCATTCATATGCATCCTATTCTCCAAATCCAAGGTCACAGAGTCTGCTGAGCTAGTGCAATAGATTCTCTTCTCACCTATAAACCTCTGTTCTGGGGCCAGCTTCCATCATTGCCAGTGCACCCTCTCTAACCTGTGAATCTTCCCATATCTCTCCCCTTCTCACAATCTTTCAGTGGACTTACTTGTTTTCAGTTGCAAATCTAGCTCCTTTGAAGGTCAAGGAGGTTTTGCATAATCAGGCTACCACCAAATTTAAGCCCTGCCATTCCCCTTATTGCACAAAACACCACACAACACTAAGCTTTGTGAAATTCTTCAAATAAGCCTCCTTTTCTTTAGCCTTTTGCCCTTAATAATGTTGCCCCCCCCTTGCCTTATACACACTAAACTTCACACTGGTGCCCCTGCCACCTGTTTCCTATAAAACTATCCTTTCCTCAAATTTTGTCTTAAAGGTTTCATCTTAAAGATAAAGTTTCATCTTAAATGTCTCATGAATAAAGGAAGACTTTTTTGATGCTACACAGTCTGTCTCATATATTCCTATAGAATAGTGCTCAGTTTATAACTCGCTTGTAGCAATTATTATGCTGCATTTTAATGATATGTAGGCATATATGTACCTCTCTAAACTTCATGAGGTTGTGTTAATCTCTCCAATTTTTAACACCTTAACTTTTTATGGGGTTTCATCTTTGCTTACCAATTGTTATTGATCATTTAATGGCTTTAGTAATTTCACCATACATTTTTTTAAAACATCTTTATTGGAGTATAATTGCTTTACAATTGTGTGTTAGTTTCTGCTTTAAAACAAAGTGAATCAGTTATACATATACATATGTCCCCATATTTCTTCCCTCTTGTGTCTCTCTCCCTCCCACCCTCCCTATCCCACCCCTCTAGGTGGTCACAAAGCACCGAGCTAATCTCCCTGTGCTATGCGGCTGATTCCCACTTGCTATCTATTATATGTTTGGTAGTGTATATATGTCCATGCCTCTCTCTCAGCTTGTCACAGCTTACCCTTTCCCCTCCCCCTAACCTCAAGTCCATTCTCTAGTAGGTCTGTGTCTTTATTCCCTTCTTGCCCCTAGGTTCTTCATGACCATTTCTTTTTTTCTTTTAGATTCCATATATATGTGTTAGCATATGGTATTTGTCTTTCTCTTTCTGACTTACTTCACTCTGTATGACAAACTCTAGGTCCATCCACCTCACTACAAATAAATCAATTTCATTTCTTTTTATGGCTGAGTAATATTCCATTGTATATATGTAACACATATTCTTTATCCGTTCATCTGTTGATGGACACTTAGGTGGCTTCCATGTCCTGGCTATTGTAAATAGAGCTGCAATGAACATTTTTGTACATGACTCTTTTTGAATTATGGTTTTCTCAGGGTATATGCCCAGTAGTGGGATTGCTGTGTTGTATGGTAGTTCTATTTTTCATTTTCTAAGGAACCTCCATACTGTTCTCCATAGTGGCTGTATCAATTTACATTCCCACCAATAGTGCAAGAGGGTTCCTTTTTCTCCACACCCTCTCCGCCATTTATTGTTTGCAGATTTTTTGATGATGGCCATACTGACCGGTGTGAGACGATATCTCATTGTAGTGTTGATTTGCATTTCTCTAGTGATTAATGATGTTGAGCATTCTTTCATGTGTCTGTTGGCAATCTGTATATCTTCTTTGGAGAAATGTCTATTTAGGTCTTCTGCCCATTTTTGGATTGGCTTTTTTGTTTTTTTGATATTGAGCTGCATGAGCTGCTTGTATATTTTGGAGATTAATCCTTTGTCAGTTGCTATGTTTGCAAATATTTTCTCCCATTCTGAGGGTTGTCTTTCCACCTTGCTTATGTTTTCCTTTGCTGTGCAAAAGCGTTTAAGTTTCATTAGGTCCCATTTGTTTATTTTTGTTTTTATTTCCATTCTCTAGGAGGTGAGTCAAAAAGGATCTTGCTGTGATTTATGTCATAGAGTGCTCTGCCTACGTTTTCCTCTAAGAGTTTGATAGTGTCTGGCCTTACATTTAGGTCTTTAATCCATTTTGAGTTTATTTTTGTGTATGGTGTTAGGTGTGTTCTAATTTCATTCTTTTACATATAGCTTCCCAGTTTTCCCAGCACCACTTATTGAACAGGCTGTCTTTTCTCCACTGTGTATTCTTGCCTGCTTTATCAAAGATAAGGTGACCATATGTGCGTGGGTTTATCTCTGGGCTTTCTATCCTGTTCCACTGATCTATATTCCTGTTTTTGTGCCAGTACCCTACTTTCTTGATTACTGTAGCTTTGTAGTATAGTCTTAAGTCAGGGAGCCTCATTCCTCCAGCTCCGTTTTTCTTTCTCAAGATTGCTTTGGCTATTCAGGATCTTTTGTGTTTCCATACAAACTGTGAAACTTTTTGTTCTAGTTCTGTGAAAAATGCCAGGGGTAGTTTGATAGGGATTGCACTGAATCTGTAGATTGCTTTGGGTAGTAAAGTCATTTTCGCAATGTTGATTCTTCCAATCCAAGAGCATGGTATATCTCTCCATCTATTTGTATCATCTTTAATTTCTTTCATCAGTGTCTTATAATTTTCTGCATACAGGTCTTTTGTCTCCTTAGGTAGGTTTATTCCTAGATATTTTATTATTTTTGTTGCAGTGGCAAATGGGAGTGTTTTCTTAATTTCACTTTCAGATTGTTCATCATTAGTATATAGCAATGCCAGAGATTTCTGTGCATTAATTTTGTAACCTGCTACTTTACCAAATTCATTGATTAGCTCTAGTAGTTTTCTGGTGGCATCTTAGGATTCTCTATGTATAGTATCATGTCATCTGCAAAGAGTGACAGCTTTACTTCTTTTCCCATTTGGATTCCTTTTATTTCTTTTTCTTCTCTGATTGCTGTGGCTAATACTTCCAAAACTATGTTGAATAATAGTTCACCATACATATTTAAACATTTCTTTCCTGAAATTCTTTCATGGGGACTCACTGACATTTATTCTGCATGTATTTTGTAATTATATATTTATTTTATTATTTTTTTTAATATATTTTTTTTATATTTTTATTTTTAGTTCATTTTCAGCAAGGACTAATATGCAGTCTGTTTGGAAGATATGACTTTTCAGGGAGGTTTAGCATTTGCTTTCACCAGGTACCCTAGGTATCACTTTCATGGAAATATCTTTATGCTCGTTTTTTGGCTTGAAGTAAATAAATCAGCTCAAGTGTGGATAACTATTTTTAGATAAGTATTTTTAGGTCAATTTTGTATCTTCAGTGTGAGTTAATTCCAACTCCAAATCCCTCTAACAAAATTGAAATTAACTATTCTCAGGGGAGATTTTTTTTTCACCCAGATCATAGGCCAAAAGATTAAGTTTTTTATTTATCTTTCCTGCTATTTAATGGGTTTCTTCAATTCATTCTTTCACTAATCCCTGAAGTATATAATCTCAGTTACCTTGCTGTTACTGAAACCAAGCAGGACACTGTGTGGCTCCTGGGCACGGAAGGCTTTCTGTGTCCCTTGTTTCTTGTTTGTAGGCAATAAACTTCAGCCTCCATGACCTTCCCTGAGTTCCAAAGGGCAGGTTCAAACAGTTGCTAATCAAGGAAGGGAGAGGATACAGAGACAAAGGAGGAGCAGCCAAGAAACAATAGTTCAGCCTTGGGACAGGATCCTCGTTCCACCTCAAGTGATACATATAACAGTATCTTTGAGCTCTTCTACAGAACTAAAACCCCCAACAAATGGAAGATGCTAACTACTTGATGAAGCACTGTTCAGAGAAGATCGAGATCGAGAAGACTTGAGGCCAGATTAAAGGCATGCTGGCCCTGAGCACACCCTGATCCTTATCAACAATCCAACCCTTGAACCTTTGCTGTAAAACTCCTCACCAAATCCTCCTGGGTTTGGACACACAGTTTTTGAAAGGCACGAACATGCTCTGTTCCCCTTTGGCTGGCAAAGCAATAAAGCTATTCTTTTCTACTTCACCCAAAACTCTGTCTCCAAGATTCAAGTTTGCACCAGTGCACAAAGGCCAAGTTTGGGGCAGCAATACCCTCAGACTCTTGCATTTTTGCCCCTTTACTGTGTGTATTCTCTAAGACCCTAATAACTAGGTTATACAAATCTCTGCAGTGGGTCCATGTATTGAAAATGCTTTTTAAAAAAGTCAAACAAGAATCCTATATCCAGCAAAACTGTCCCTCAAAAGGGAGGGAGAAATTAAAGACATTTCCAGGTTTACCAATGCTTCTCCCAGGTCAAATATACTATTAACTCCCTTTCAAGAATTTTTCATTTTAGTTGTATTTTTTGACTCCCAAATTTCCACTTGGTTCTTTTAAAATAATATTCTATTTCTTTATTGTTATTCTCTATTTGATATGACATTGTCATTGTACCTTCCTTTACTTCTATAATGATGGATTCCTTTGAACATATTTATAATGACTACCTTGAAATCTTCATCAGTTAAATCTGACATCTGTTTACTCTCACAAGTAATTTCAGTTGCCTGCTTTTTGGGGTATATGGGTAATACTTTCCTATTTCTTTGCACGTCTCATAATTTTTTGTGGAAAACTGGAAATGTTAGGTCACATATTGTTTCAACTCTGGGTTAGATTATTTTAGTAAAGTCTATTATCCTCCCCCCCTACCCACACAGTGTAAAGCATCTAACACAGCTCTTCAGGGGGTGCAGTTTCTAGTAGGGGGTGCAGTTTCTAGTAAGCCCAAGATCACCCTGCAATGACATGGCTTTTTTCTGTCTCTTTGCTTCTTTCCCTGACCACACCCAGCTGTCAAGATTCAATAACTTCCTACTGATTGCTCTCTTGTTTTCAATTATGCCCTGGGTGTCTAAATTGCTATAGGAACTTCTCCAATCAAAAATTTTGTTTTCAAAGGACAGTCCCCAAGGTTACTGTTTAGACTTGCTCTTATCCCAGGAGGACTCCTTCCAGCTGTCTCTTTCCCCAGTTGTCTTTGGCAAACTAACCGGCATACAGTTTAGCCTGTATCTCCAATGCGTCTACCAAGCTCCTCCCAATTGCATAACTTCCACTGTATTTGAAAGCTTCTTTAGGCTAGAACTCCACACTCTGTTGCAATTGAAGTCAGTTCCATTGGGAAGAAATTCTGAGCAATCAAGGTAGAACATTTACAATATTCAAAGACCTATAGAATGTAGGTACTCTTTTCTGTTATGATTTTTTTTTTTTTTTTTTTTTTTTTTTGTGGTACGCGGGTCTCTCACTGTTGCGGCCTCTCCCGTTGCAGAGCACAGACTCCGGACGCGCAGGCTTAGCGGCCATGGCTCATGGGCCTAGCTGCTCCGCGGCATGTGGGATCTTCCCGGACCGGGGCACGAACCCGTGTCCCCTGCAACGGCAGGCGGACTCTCAACCACTGCGCCACCAGGGAAGCCCTATGATTTTTTTAAAAATGCAAACTTACTATGCTCTGTGGTAAAAATTTCCTCTTTTGTGTTTATTTTATTTCTTTAAGCATACATTTTGATAAAGGTTTTCAAGTCTCAGGCACTGTTCCCTGTGCTTGAAAACTATTAGCTTGCTTAAACTTCATGCAGCCTGTAAGGTATATGTAATGAAGGGTGGAACTGAAGTTGAACACAGGAATTCTGATTTCAAAGGTCCAACTTTTAATCACTACTATATATATATATATATGGTGATGCAAACTGTATGGTGATAGGGTGATGCAAAAGTGATGATAGCTTTTACAGAGTCATCTCTGTAAAATGTGGTTCAGACACTTACAGATTCAGCCAGTACTTACCAAATTGAGCTTCCCTGGTCTCGTCTGTGAAATAGCAAAAATAATCACCTAATCATGTTGTAGAGTGGATTAAATGAGATCATGTGTATGAAGTGCCTGATAAGATACCTGGCTTAATATTATTAGTTATCTTACTTTACCTTTAAGAGAGTATTTTGCTGTTAATTTTTATTTATTCTTTATAGACATCACTGTAATTTATCATTTTCTATTTGCCACAACTTAAGAGAGACAATCCCTGATAAAAGAATCAGAAGCTAAAGAAAAGATATCTCCTTAAAATGTCAAAGTCACTGCACATCAGGGCTTAATTTTGTTTATAACACATCAATGAAGAAACAAGGAATAATGTCTATAGAACAATGGCATAATACTCCACTATTGCAAAGGAAAAGGGAAATTTCTGGTATTGATAGATAAGGTCTGGAATGAAAGACCTCTGCCCCCTGGATTTTTCTCTTTCACAGGTTCTCTGTTCTTCTAGATGTTGATTCCATTATCCTGTTACTTCCTAGGGACCTGTTGCCTCATCTCTAAAGCACTTGGGGATCTAGTTTCGGTTTTCTAGACCTTAAGAGTGGGCTGTGGACCAGCAGCTTCAGCATCACTTGAGAACTTGTTTGAAACACAAGCATGCTAAGGCAGAAATGCCAGCGGGTAGGGCTGGGCAATCTTTCTTAACAAATCCTTCAGGTGATTATGATGTTATCTACGGTCTGAGAATCACTGTTTTATACAATTGCAAATGCTGCCTCTGGGAAGAGCTCTTCATGTATGGGCTTTTGCTCAGGAAGCCCTGTGTGGGGCCACCTTTGAATCAAGTGCCCACTCCTGGTCACAGGAGTTGCCTAGTGCTGCACTGGTGAACAGTAAGCTGATTCAACATTGCCAGACAATTCAGAAGAGTTTTCTTCCAGCCCAAACGATGGCACATATTATCATCGAACATTTAGGAGGTGACCACCATCCTCCACTCTGTAGATTTCCAGACACATTAGCTTACTTTGGATTTCTTAAAGTAGCCTTGTTTGCTACTGCCCTTGGCCTTTGCCCAGCCTGTTTTCTGTGCCTGAAGTTCTTTTTCTCCCTTTCTTTACCAGCTAATACTAACTTTCCCTTCTAATCTCAACTTAAATTTCAGTTCCTTGAGTGTGGCATTTTCTGAGTCCATGATTGAAGTTAAGTTCTTCCTCCTTCCTTCCCTCCTTTCCTTCTTTCTTTTTTTTTTTTTTTTAATTGCTCATAGAACAATTTCAGTTTGCAATCATCATACTTTCATTTATGGGGTATTTGGATTCATATCTGTGTTCCTTAGGAGACTACAATCTCCATTAGGACCAAGAATGAACCTGTTTTTGTTCACAAATGCATCCACAGTTGGGACACTCAACAAATATACACAGGGCTTCCCTGGTGGTGCAGTGGTTGAGAGTGTGCCTGCCAATGCAGGGGACACGGGTTCGTGCCCCAGTCCGGGAAGATCCCACATGCCACGGAGCGGCTAGGCCCATGAGCCATGGCCGCTAAGCCTGCGCGTCCGGAGCCTGTGCTCTGCAACGGGAGAGGCCGCAACAGTGAGAGGCCCGCGTACCGCAAAAAAAAAATACACACAGATAAATAAATGACAGACGAAGTTCCATTTTATCAATATTTTGTGTTATTTAGTAGTTAATTCATGTCCATGAAGAAATACCATTTAGTTTCTGATTATTTAATTTGACAAATTTTTATTGAGTACTTGTTATGTGCCAGACATTCTTTCAGTGCTGGAGACAGAGCAGTGAGATAAACAAAGTACTAGCTCTCATGGAGCTTATATTCTAATTTCTGTCAAAGACCCATAAGTAAAGCTATGAAGCTAGGTTGCTGAAAATTCCACTTCTAACTTCTATAACAGAATTTTAAAAATCTGAATTACAATTAAATTAAGTTGAAGAAAATATATTTAGTATAATTAAAGAGAATATATGTGACTATATAAATTGAGGTAATTCTTAAATTTGAAATGCCTTGTTACAAAAATTATTCTGAAACAAAAAAGGGGACTTGGTCTCCAGCATACCTTTCCAAAATGTAAAAAACAAGTCCTCAAATAATAACAATAGCCTCAGTGGAAAATGTATATTTATATTTCAAAAATAAAGCTTTAATTGAAAATACAATAATTTCTGTTTCTTGGTAATGAAATGCTAATGGTAGACAGACTTTTAGGAGAGTAATTTAAAATGAATGGAGCAAGTTTTTGATTTGGTTGGGAAAGTTTATTTTTAAAGGGAATTAGCTGCACTTTAGGAGGTAAGAGGGGAGAAGAGACAGGAGAGGAAAACTGCTGATCTTGTTGGCAAATGCACATGTACATAACCTACACAATCAAATATATTACCTTTAATTAATAGAGCAGAATAATTAATGTCTGTATAAACTGGCTACCCTGGCATTGGTTGTTTCAGCCCTACTTCAGATGTTCAAGTATTGGCCTCCATGACCAGAATCAGAGGTAAAGAAGAAACTGCTTGGAGCGATATTAGGCCCTGTTTTCTAGAGTTGTAACTTGTTAAAGTGCCTGGTAACTCTCTTATGACTGTGTTTGGTCAGCCTGATTATTTCTACAGCTATGTAGCAGCTGCCCACAGTTCCTAGCAAGAGGCAGAAACAGAAATGCAGCTGAGCCCCCTTCATTAGTTGGATCTTCTTGCACCTAATTTGCATTTCTTCCCTCCTCTTTTCCTCTGTTTGGAAGTAATCTTACCAACCATAAGGAATTCTCCAAATCAAGGAGTGACTCCTCCTTCTGAAAATTTAAAGAAAATTTAATCTTTCCTAATTGAGGAGCACTTTTAGCTTTTTAAACTGGTCACATTGGAGAGCTGGAACTGTTGGTTTGTCAGTCATTGTTAACTAAGTCAGATACACTAAAGTAATGAAAACATAGGAGAAAAGAAAGAAAGGAAGGAAAGAAGGAGGGAGGGATGGAGGGAGGGAGGGAAAGAAAGTGGGAAAGAGGGAGAGTGGAGGAAATGAAGAAGAAAGAAATGAGAGAAAGAGAAAGAGAGAGAAAGGGGGAACCCACTAACCACATCCTTATATCAGTCTAAGTCCTTTAGGGAAGTTTTGTAAGCTTTAATGTGATCCCTCTTCTTACTGGAACTCCCTTTTTTTTTTTTTTTTATTACAAATAAAAACATGGCATGTCTTTGAAGTCTTAACTGCATCAAAGACTTGCTCCCATTAATTTTAAATTACTCTCCTAAAAGCCTGTCTACAGTTAGCAGTTTATGAAAAGGATGCCCTGTTTTGCTGTTCACTGGGTTCTCAAAGCAGAAGAACCTCTTAATTGATATTCCTGCATTTTTTACATCAAATATTAGTGAGCAGAACAATGCCCTTTAACTTGTAAAATAGCCACATCTTTGGAGATTCTTGAGGCAGATAGGACTGAAGAAATGCCTCTGGCTCACACTCTGGAGTTCTGGATTTAGAACTGAACTAGAAATTAAGGAATTGAATTTACCCCTGAAGTCAGTGAAGTCCTGACTTTTGATTGGTTTCTATGGCAGTCAGAGAGACAGTGAAATATTCTTGGACATAAACTAGCATTTTTAAGGTATTTAAAAAATTCAATGTTGTAACGCAGGATTTGTTAGACTTGCAGATTTGAAGGAGGTGAATAAAATTAAGTATATGCTGAATTTATTAAACAGATATATTTGTTTCATATTTTTTATGTTCTTCCTGTACAAAATGTCCATATCTGTTTATATCACTATTTAATGATTCTTTACATCATAAAATTTTACCTATATCTTAATTTTATTCTCCCTTCAACATGTCTTGTAGATCAAAGAAGTAGACCAACCTAAGAATAGCCCATCATATAGCTGAAGACCAGTATTAAGTAACCCATTAAATCTCTCTTCTTAACAAGAATCATTCAATAGCTTTTAACCATGAGGCTTTTGCACATACAAATAAATTCAGGGGAATGATAATAAAAATCACCAGACTTGTGGTATTCTATCAAAATGATTATTTGGAAAAATAAATCAATTTATTCCTTAGAAGACAACTAATTAAACTGCATTTTGGTCTAATTTTTATTTAGTAAATTAATACTGTTAAAAAAGACTTTAATTGGTTGCCTAACAAGTTGAAGATTAAATTGTTTTAATTTTTTTACATCTGTAATTTTTAAATGTATTGCCTCTATTGCTTCATTCATTTGCAAAATACAAAATTAAGTGAAGTGATGCCATGTATTAGGAAATTTTATCTCCTAAAGTCTCCTCCGTGGTGATACTTGGCAAAATTCTGGGAATAAGAAGTCTAAAAGAATAATATATTTCTCAGTGTATTGTTATTGATAACCAAGAACTCAATGATAAGCAAAATTGTTTCATGTTATGAAAGCAGCTTGTCCATACCAAACTGAGAATTCTAACTACTTAATATCTTAACAAAGGTTGTAAAAGAAAATTATAGTCAGCACAGGGTTGTATGTGGCTTCCTTGCCAACAACTGCCAAGAGAATAGTTATCCAAATAACTGAATTAGCCACACAATTTTTCACTGATGGGGTCCCCTCCTTGATATTCAAATATTTATGGCTCCTTCTAACATAAAATGACACAAAATATTTTTAGTCTTCTTTATGTCAAATCTGAAAATAAATCTCTCCTGGTATTATCTAACCCTGGTGATAGGTTATAATGTTACCCAGGAGGCCACCCTCTAAGTATTGGGTTGGCTAAAAAGTTCGTTCAGGTTTTTCCGCAACTTCTAACGGAAAACCCAAACAAACTTTTTAGCCAACCCAATACTTGGAAAGAAAACATAGTCTTTGAAACTGACAAATATCTTGGAGGTCATTTTGTTCAAATGCCTCATTTTAAAGACAATAAAACTGAGGGCCAAAGAGGTTGGTGACTTTCCCAAGGACACCAAATTTAATCATAAATAGATCAAGAATAGTGCCTGGATAAGGTTGGAAACTGAGAGTCAACCACTGAGTAGCAGAAAGAAGCTTGGGTAGTAGAAAGAACCACTGGGATTCAGAGGAAATCTGATGCCAGGAACAGCAAGGGGCCAAGAAGCAAAACAGTGAATTGGTTTAAAGAATATTGCCAGCAAGGTCCCGTGAAGTTGACTGTTAGCATCGTACAGCAACTTGGTTCATTTTGAAGGTCCATGTGTTAGTCCCATGGGAATGATTCTACTGACTCTAAACAGGCCATGGAAGAGCCAAGAGAAATGTCAGCTCTCCTGATGTGGGTTTAAATGTGATCCTTATTTTTTTCCCAGCCAGCTATTGATATCTTCCATCCCATGGCAAAGATTTTTGCTGTCCTCCACCCTAATTCACTTACACAAAACTATGGAGATGATTGATTAGGAAAAATAGAACTTAGGCACAACTCGATTCAATGGAAAATCCCAGTGAAGGTGGGTGTGTATATCTAACAGAGTTGATTTAGCATACTGCTTATAAGCATAGGATCTGGGAACAAAGTACCAGGGTTCAGATCCCAGCTCTGTCCCTAGCAGTTTGACTTTGGGCAAATTGTTTTTCCTTGCTTTGGTTCTTTAAATTCATCTATTAAATGGAAGTAAGAAATAATAGGGCTGTGATGAGTACTAAATGAGATAACACAAATAAAACAAATAGTGTCAGGCACAAAGTAAGTGAGACTGTGATACCTAAGGGATTCCAATGGAATCTGTCTCACCATACATTCAGAAATCACAAAGTTTTTTTTTAAAAGGCAACTCTGTATTTTCATACAAGAAATTTGTCTATCTATTTGGCATTATACACAATTTGAAAAGACTTCACAAAATTTGAAGAGACAGGTTATCTGCTATAGATAACTTGTAAAAGAGGATTTGAGGAAAAGTGAATTTTGCTTTATAATGAAAATCAAATGAATTCAAATATAAATTTCTAGGTTTCATTGTTAAAATGAATGAGTCATCTTGGGTCCAAACATGAAAGAATTTGGTTTTATAATCCTAAAATTTCTATGGAGCCAAAAAAAAAACCCAAATAGCCAAAGCAATCTTGAGAAAGAAGAACAAAGCAGGAGACATCATATTTCCTGATTCCAAACTATACTGCAAAGCTATAGTAATCAAAACTGTATGGTACTGGCACCAAAACAAACATATAGATCAATGGGATAGAATAGAGAGCTCAGAAAAAAACCCATGTATATATGGTCAATTAATTTATGACAGAGGAGCCAAGAATATACAATGGGGAAAAGATGGTCTCTTCAATAAATGGTGTTAGGAAAACTGGACAGCTATGTGCAAAAAATGAAATGGACCACTTTCTTACAGCACATACCAAAATGAACTCAAAATGGATTAAAGGCTTAAATGTAAGACCTAAAGCCATAAAACTCCTAGAAGAAAACATAGGTAGTATGCTCTCTGATATTGTCTTAACAATATATATATATATTTATCTTTCTCCTCAGGCAAGGGAAACAAAAGCAAAAATAAACAAATGAGACTACATCAAACTAAAAAGCTTTTGCACAGTGAAGGAAACTATTAACAAATGAAAAGGCAACCTACTGAATGAGAGAAGATATTTGCAAATGATATATTTGATAAGGTGTCAATATCTAAAACATATAAAGAACTCACAGAACTCAATATCAAAAAGAAAACAGTCCAATTAAAAAATGGACAGAGGATCTGAATAAACATTTTTCCAGGGAAGACATACAGATGCCCAACAGACACATGAAAAGATGCTCAAGATCAATAATCATCAGGGAACTGTAAATCAAGACTGCAATATCACTTCACACTTATTAGAATGGTTATTATCAAAAAGATAAGAATCAACAAGTGTTGGTGAAGATGTGGAGAAAGTGGGACCCTCATGTATTGTTAGTGGGAATGTAAGTTGGTGCAGCCACTGTGGAAAACAGCATGGAGGTTCTTCAAAAATTTAAAAATAGAACTACCATACAATTCAGTAATTCCACTTCTGGATAGTTATCTGAAGAAAATGAAAACACTAATTTGAAAAGATATATGCAAACCTATGTTCCTTGCATCATTTTTACAATAGCCAAGGTATGGAAGCAACCTAAGTCTTCATTGATAGATGAATGGATAAAGAAGGTGTGAGATATATGCAATGGAACATTACTCAGCCATAAAAAAGAATGAAACCTTATCATTTGCAAAACATGGATGGACTTGGAGGGTATTATGGTAAATGAAATAAATCAGACAGGGTATGATTCTATACTGTATACTTATTTATATGTGGAATATAAAAAAAACAAAAAATCAAAGTAAAACAGAAACAGACTCATACATTCATAGATACAAAGACCAAACTGGTGGTTACCAGAGGAGAAAAGGGTGGGGGGTTGGGTGAAATAGGTGAAGGGGATCAAGAGGTACAAATTTCTAGTTATAAAATAAATGTCATGGACATATAATGTACAGCATGGGAAATATAGTCAATAATTCAACAATTTTGTATGTTAATTGATGGTTACTAGACTTATCATGGTGATAAATTCATAATGTATATTAATTTTGAATCACTATCTTGTACATCTGAAACTAATATAATATTGTATGTCAACTGCACTACAATCAAAAAAATTTTTAAATATATTTTTTTAAAGAACACAGGCAGCTCTCTAGGGACTGCTGAGGGGTAAAAAAGCCAGTCTCAAAAAGGTTATATACTGTCTGATTCCATTTATATAACATTCTTGAAATAACAAAATTATAGAGATGAAGAACAGATTAGTGGTTGCCAGAGGTTAGGGAGGGAAGTGACTGTAGGTATAAAATAGTAGCATGAGAGATCTTTGTGGTGATGGAACAGTTCTGTATCTTGATTGTGATGGTGATTACACAAATCTACACATCATACAATTGGATGGAACTAAACACATACACACACACACACAAATGAATGCATTAAAACTGGTGAAATCTGAAAGGGCAAAAAAGAAGGCAAAAAAAAAAACCCTTGAGAATAAGGAAATAAGAAAATTAGTATCTACTGTACACTAATTATGTGCTAGTAACTCTTTTAAGTGCTTTAAAATCAGACCCAATAAACAACTTGAGTACATTTTACAAACATAATTGTGAGTGAATAAAATCAAATCTCAGGATACTATATGCAATACTATTCCAATTAAAATTAAAATAGGCAAAATTAATATTTTAGTGTTATATACCAAACTGATTTAAAATATTTTTTTAAAAAAATTATGAACGTGATTATCATAAAAAGCAGAATAGTAGTTACTTAAGTGAGAAGAGGATGAGCCTGTGTAATGGAGAAGGAATAAATGGGGAACATGGGTTCAGAAGTGCCCCAAGGGTTGGATGTGTACTTGTACACTGTGTTTATTCACTTTCATAGTGTAATATTACATTTCAGAAAAATAAACAACAAAGACTTAAGAGGCAAACATATACAAAATTGCCATAATTTCTAGAGACTATACTGCTTTGCTAGAAATGCTAATAATTGTGCTAAATGAGACCTGATTCAACCTGCATATCAAATATCCATCTCAGCAACAAATGCCTGATTCCATGGGCAATTTGTAGACAGGAAATATACAGCAAATTGTTGCTCAGCAGATATATATCACAAGTTTAATGAAGATGGCAATGTTTCAATACCAAATGAGGAATGAAACTTGTCAGAACCATGATGTCTGTGAAGAGGAATGATACATGAAGCATTTCATCATCCTCATAATGTCTTAGTAAAATAATTATCTGCCTTTTAAATTGAGAAATTGACTTGGAAGAATGCTTCAGCTTGTGGTTTTGTAGTAATAGAAGCCAAGGGAGTAATGGGGTAAAATATACTTAATGATGAGTCAAAAGTGAAACTGGTTTGGCAAATTTACCTCATCTCAGTGGCCAATAATTAACTTACAGTGAAAACTGAAACCAACTACACTAATGTGTAACTGAAGCTCAGTTTTTCAAGGCACCAACTAACTATAAATTTCATGAACTATTGATTTCTATGTAAGATCGAAGGTATTTATTAGCTCTCATTGAGTGATATATTGCATTCATCAGCTCCCAAAATTCCCAATAATTGTTAATGATGTTTCTAGATCGGTGCCAGATTGTATTTTCCACAGATGGCTGTGACATTCTCTCTATTCACATATGTTTTCTAAGATCTTACTATTGCCCCATCATGAAGTATGAGCTGATTCTCTCCATATGAAACTAAATAGGAATATTACTTATTTGTAATCAATAAAATGTGGTAAGTATGATGCTGTATAATTCTTGGGGCTGAGTCATAAAAGGTGATGCCACTTCTGTCTTACTTGCTGGAATACACATTCTTTAGCCCTTCAGAGGTCTTATAAAACATTGACTGCTCTGAGGCTACCCTGTTATGAGGAAGCCAAAACTATCCATCATATAAAGAGCACGTGGTGAGGGCATTAATCTACAGGAAGAGAAAAAGATGCCCTGGCAAATGCCAGCTGGTTGCTGCTCCAGCCCTCCCCCTTGTCAACTTTATATGTCGTTTCTACAGTTATCATCTAACTGCAATCACAATTCAAAGCCAAAATTCTTTCCAAATTTCTTACCCACAAAATTCATGAGATAATATAATATTTGTTGTTGTCTTAAGTCACTAATATTTAGGTTGATTTGTCACCTGGCGATAACTGACCAACTGCGTTATTCTCTTGAACTTCAAGGCTATTTATTCTCATTGAAAGATTAAATACAATATTCAGGAGACTTCATACAAATATTCACATGATATTTGCAATTGATTAGCTCAAGATATTTGACCAACCCTTGGAAAAGTTCGATATCATGCGTTTGATTTCTGAGGTGGCCACTTAGGATCATTTTGATAAACCCATAAATGCAGACTTTGGGTCCACAATATATAATCTGAGGTGTCATCAGCAAAAATAGCAGAGTAAGTTCCTCTGAAAAATCCTCTCCTCTATAAAAGCTATGAGAACATTGGCAAACATTGTCAGAATTAAATATTTCAAAACTGTGGAAATAAACCAAAGACTTGTGGTATTTCCTGGAATATTTATTCAAGAAAAAATGGCTGAATCTCAGAATCTAGGAATAGTGAGTTATATGGCATTTTATTTATTTATTTATTTTTAATTAATTAATTTATTTATTTTTGGCTGTGTTGGGTCTTCGCTTCTGTGTGAGGGCTTTCTCCAGTTGTGGTAAGTGAGAGGCCACGATGCACGGGCCTCTCACTATCGCGGCCTCTCTTGTTGTGGAGCACAGGCTCCATACGCACAGGCTCAGTAGTTGTGGCTCACAGGCCCAGTTGCTCTGCGCATGTGGGATCTTCCCAGACCAGGGCTCGAACCCATGTCCCCTGCATTAGCAGGAAGATTCTCAACCACTGCGCCACCAGGGAAGCCCCTATATGGCATTTTTAATTGCCTTATTCCCACCCTCAGCTCCAGAGTGGACCTAAAAACAAATAGCCTGCAATTATCATGAAAACTAGCAGCCTGACAACCACTGGTAGCAAAATGGATTTGGAGTTCCTTCAAAATTCCATTCCTATAGAAATATCATTATTTGGCCTGCTTAGTGGGTCACTAGGCTTACACTTCTTGAAAGGCTTTCTTGATTTGGCATGAGTGGAAGTTTGCCTGATATAAACCACCTTTTCCTTGGGAGTATTTGTTGAAACAGAAACAATTGTATAACATCACAGTTATCTGTGGTGGTAGATAGTGGTTGGTACAAACAATAGGCAAACCAAAAAGCTTAAAAGAAAAAGTGGGGGGAATGGGATGTCCATAAAGAATTTTAAAAAGAAATGTTCCTGAGAATCTCAGGCATATGTAGGACTGTGCACATACCCAGGACTGTGAGCACACTCAGGCAAGACTTGAGAAGCTGTAAACTCTGACTAACATTGAGGTTCTGTGTAAGTAGGAAGTGAAGGCTAAGGCAGAGTTGTAAAATGCCTGACTGTTGAAGATTTACCCCAACACACACACAAAATCCTTCATCAAAGGCAGTAAGATTTAATGGTTTCTCTGTACAATCATTAGATGATCATTAAGATTACTGAGCAGAGACATTGGTGGACACACACAACAAAACATATATACTAGAAAAGGTATAAAGTTTTATTCTGATAAATTCTGTAGATATCTAAGGTTCATTTCTAGGTATATAATTGTTCTTTTTTTTTTTTCTTTTTCCTCATGTAAATTGTATTTTGTGGGGGGGTTAATATTTTACTAGCTCTTTTGGTTGTTTTTTATTTTATCAAAAAGAGCTATACATTTATCTCTATCAATTATTCTAACCACTTTAATGCTTCTTATTTCTATAAGTTTTTTATTCATTCTGTCTTGTTTCCTAGGCAAATAATCCTGTAATCTGAGAATAATATAAGTTTTAGTTCTCCTCTTTTAAATGTATATCTCCTTTTTTTTCTTGTATTCATTTCATTTATTGCTAGTTTGGCAAAAGAATACTAAGTAACCATAATGGTGATGGAATTCTTGTCTTGTGATCTGTGGGGATACTTCTACTATCATCATTTTGCAAGGTGTTGACTTTGAATATACGCATGTTAAGGAATGGTCCTCTATTTTATTTTATTATTTTATTCTATTTTATGAACCAGATATGGATGTAAAACTTTGACAGTTACCTTTTTGGCATAAATGGAATGAAAATATGCTATTATATATTAATTTAAATTAATAGATTTTTCTAACCTTGAATCATCTACACCTTCTATTTTATATTGCATTATTTGTTGTCAAAGAATATGGACTATTGTAAATCTACTTTAAAAAAATATATTGGAACTTTGTGGCCTAATACATTGTAAACAAACTCTTATCAATAATGCATTTATCACTAATATCTCTTTAGTTCCCTTTAAAGAGAATGTGTACACTATATTTTTAAGGTACAAAATTTGACCTATATGTAATGCAACAATCTTAGCTATTATTCAGTTTTTCTCTATTATTCTTTATTCTATACTTATTTTCCCATGAGCTGACAGCATTAAGGTCAAGTCTTTTTTTTTTAATTTTTATTTTATATTGGAGTATAGTTGATTAACAATGTTGTGTTAGTTTCAGGTGTCCAGCAAAGTGATTCAGTTATATATACACACGTATCTATTCTTTTAAAAATTATTTTCCAATTTAGATTATTACAGAGTATTGAGCAGAGTTCTTTGTGCTATACCTACTTGTCAAGTAGGTCCTTGTTAGTTATTTATTTTAAATATATCAGTGTGTACATATCAATCCCAAACTCCAAATTTATCCTTCCTCCCCACATTTCCCCCTGTTAACAAGTTCATTCTCGAAATCTGTGAGCCTGTTTCTGTTTTGTAAATAAGTTCATTTGTATCATTTTTTTCTGTTCCATATATAAGCAATATCATATGATATTTGTCTTTCTCTGTCTGATTTACTTCACTTAGTATGATAATCTTTAGGTCCATCCATGTTGCTGCAAATGACATTATTCCATTCTTTTTAACAGATGAATAGTATTCCATTGTATATACATACCACATCTTGTTTATCCATTCATCTGTTGATGGACATTTAGGTTGCTTCCATGTCTTGGCTATTGTAAACAGTGCTGCAGTGAACATTGGGGTGCATGCATACTTTTGAACCATGTTGTTCTCTGGATATATGCCCAGGAGTGGGATTGTTGCATCATATGGTGGATCTATTTTTAGTTTCTTGAGGAAACTCCACACTGTTCTCCATAGTGGCTGTACTAATTTACATTCCCACCAACAGTGCGAAGCATCCTATGGTTATTTTCTGAATCTCAAATAGTGAAGCAGAAATTGACTACTTTGTAACCCACAGAATCCACACTCTGGCTCCCTGACTTGTAGACTGAGTGTTATTATGGCAAGAAAGGGAATATACAACTTCCCTTTCCCTCCATTTTGTCCTTCACACTGTTATATTTTAAAGCAAAAGCAATGGCACATTTCTAGACAGATCTTTTAGTGGCAGAGATTGTTGTCTCCAAAAAACACTTGCATGATGAAGAAAAGATAATTACTAGCAGTTCTCATTTAACTCCCCTGTTTGACCTGTGCAAAAGTCAGATGGGTAATGATTGTAAATATCTGCATGCTTCATCAAGTAGTACTGTCAATCACAATTGTAGTTTTGGAGTGGTATATTGGAACAAATCAATCCAGTCCCTGACAACTCATATGTGACCATTGACTTAGCAAGGGCTTTCTCCCTTGTACTTAGTAACAGGATAATGAGAAGTCATTTGCCTATACTTATCAGCAACATTATTTCTTTACTGTCTTGCTGCAAGGATATGTCATCTCTCCTATTTCTAACATAAGAAACATATATTTGCTTAATGACTGTTAATCCATCCATGACAACCCTGCTGATGAATGAAAAGCCATTAAATATATATGTTATATTTATACACATAATATATATAATGTATATAAAATAAGTTTCAGTGGGAAAGTTGGGATTCTTGCCATCCCAATGTAATATTACTAATAAGTCTAAGAGAGAGAAAAATGTATTAATTGAACAGTAAAAACAACTTTGTGTCAGTAATAAATTAGAATTGGAAAGTAAATAAATAAAGGCTGTAAATAAAATGCAATGTTCTGAAAATTTATTGTACTTGCCAAAGAAGAAAGGGAAGACTTAATAGTGGATGCTGGAAAAAGATATGAGGGGTCATTCTTTGGAAGGTGATGGAGAGTCTGGTTGATTGATGTTCAGAAAGGCATTTGGTAACAGAATCAGGTGTGCTTATAATAATATTCTTTCCCTTGAGAACATGACCCTGGAAGAAGCATCTAAAGTGTTAGACACTGGCATTTCTCTATAAGGAATAGAATCTCTGGATGATTGAAAAACTGCCTGTTGAAGCATGTGGAAATATTGTTTCTTCCTGCAGCAAAGAAGGGGCTTAGAAGATGTACCTCACTCTCACTTGGCCTACATAAGCAAAGAAAAAAAAAAAGTTCATCCAATCATGGTGTGCAATTCAGATGTGTTCTATGTGATATGCTCTCACTGGGTAATGTTGGCTAGTATAAATTGGTTGGTGTGTCTTTTCCTGAAATATTATTATTGAGATATCACTTATAGCATATTTATTTAGTGTGTTTCAAGCTGAAAAATAATTATTTATGACAACAGTAAAAGAAGAGGTCATTGTCCAAAGATTGATCAAACTTTTCCGGAGCTATGATAGCAAAAGGTGATTAATGAAATACACATTCTATGAGTTAAGCTTCTATGGTGCAGTGGGACCCTGGTCATATCTCAGAGATTACCACACTGCCCCACTGCATTGATGACATTGTGCAAATTCAACAGTGAGCTGGAAGTATTAAGTATCTTACTACTTAATAAGACACACGCATAGCCAAAAGTGGAAAATAAACCCCCCAAATCTCAGGAAACTGTGATCAGGGGGATTTCAAAACATCCTTTCTAAAGGGAGAGATAAGTTATTACAGTTACACTGCCCACCACCAAGAAAGAGGTACATCACTTTTGGGTCTTTTAGATATGGAGGCAATATACAGCACATTTGGGGATGAGGCTCATTGGACTCATTTTCTAGGTTATCCTTAAGGATGCCCTTTGAATACGGTCCGGAATAAGAAGGAATTCTATAGCAGGTTAGATTTTGGTTGTCATCTGATCTGTCCTGATACTTGGGCCTTATGACCCACCAGACCCAATAGTACTGGGATGTTTGTGGCCAGAAATGATGTTTCATGAAACCTCTAGCAGTAGACTTCTAGGTTTTTAAAGTAAGGCCATTTCATCTTCAGACAACAGATATTCTCTATTTGAAACTTCTGGCTTGCTACTGGGCCTTGATAGACTGAATACTTAATTATGGAACATCAAGTGATTGTGCAGCCTAAATTACCTATCATGCTCTGAGCATTATCTGATCCACTGAACCATAAAATTGGGTGTGCACAGCAGCATTCCATTATAAAAGATGAATCATATTTGTGAGACCATGACTAAGCACCTTAAAAGGTATAAATAGAATGGCATGAGTAACATTTCCATTTTGTCTCCTTTTTCTATGCTGCCTCTCCTTCATTCCATGAACATGAACTCAGGGTAAGCTCATTATGACCAGTTAGTAAATGAGGAAAAAGCTTAGGCTTGGTTTGTGGATGGGAGGGCATGGCATGCTGGTACCAACCAGAAGTAGAGAGCTGTTGTTTTCAACTGTACTCAGGAATGGCCCTCAAAAACAGTAGTGGTCATCGTATGATGCTCTCTTTATACAGCTAGAGTTCAAAAATCTAAGAATTAAGTGTTTGAGGCAGAAGTGACTTCTTTCACTTTTATACATAAAACCCACATAAAGAATTTTTGCTTCCTGTCCCCATCAACTTTGGATGTAAGAGCCTTGGAAGTCCCAGTGCCCATCATGGGGAAGTTTCTTCCAGGCATCTGGCCATGGTTCTGATGAATTCACACTCTCCACCCTGGACCAATATTTTGGACTTATCATGTCACTGGGCAGAAAAGGGAATTACAGTTTTAGGTAGAATTTCATTACAAAGTAAGATTAGTATTGATATTACACAATGTGGGCAAAGGAGGACCATATATGGAACACAGAGGATTTCCTGGTAGCACCTTTTAATACTGTCTTTGAAAATAACCCTAGTCAATAGAAAATCATGGTAACCCAAGATTCAGATCCCACAGGAATGAAGGCTTGGGTTACCACGCTAGTAAAATATCCCAACCAGCTAAGGTACTAGCATAAGACAACCAAAATAGAGTGAGTGTAGGACAAAGGCAGCTTTAATTAAAATCTTAAGTTGCATGCATGACCAGCTATATACCAGCTAGCTATAGGGACTGCAACAATCTCTTTTCTGCCAGATCTTTGGCTAATACATCATATTTGATATGGATGTCTCTCTGGACCTTTAGTTTTCATAAGCGAAGCACAGCTGGACCTCCTTGATTACCTGCATGCCTTATCAGGGTACTGTTTTTGATCTTCCCTCAGTCCTGAGTTTAAAGGCCGGATATTGATGGTTGTGTTACCTCAGGTTTCCAGTTGTCTCTGGATGGGGCATCCTAATTGAAGTTATGAGTAGCTGTGGCTTATGGATTGAGTGAAAACTTTTCCTACACATTTTTATTTTCTTGTAATGGAGTTCCTTTCAACTACACTGTAGTTCATTTAGCATGTTGCCTTAGTTGAGGTGTTTGTCAACGATGAATTATCCCCAAATTCAAGAGCTCTATCTAGATTTGCTTCCAACAATTTTTCAACACAGGGCTTTTGTAATACTGTTTAAACACCCTCTTCTGAGAAGTCAAACTCATTGTCAGACGATCTAAGAGAGAGGAACGGGTGAATCCTTTGTGAAATATAAGAGTTTTAATCATTGTGTTCTTAGTGTATATTGGAGTCAGATTTGTATGGGGGATTCCCTTAAGTTTATATTTCTTTTGTTTTTAGTACTTATTGTTTACAAATTCTGTTGGTTATTGGTTAAAATTTGATTATCTCTCTGTTTTTATTTTGCATCTTCTCAGCCATGGAAACACAATACACATTGTCCAGACAGGAAACCAAAAGTTGAGTAAAGATGCAGTTGAAAAATTGAATAGGAAAATAAGTGGAATAAAAGCTGTCAAAATGTGTCTTCCCCAAGATATCTTATGTCATCTGGTTCTTTTTCCAATTATTAGAAGTATTCCTTAGCATACAGAAAATATTCCCAATTGATTTCATGAAGGCTGTGTAGTTATGATATTGAAATCACTGTTCCTTGTGTAGTTTATCATTGGACAATGTTTTATGCACTATCTCTTTATTTAACCAACTCAACCATTTAAGTAGCAAATACTGTTTTATGCATACCTTATAGATGAGACAAATAAGGTTTAAAGAGGTTGAGAAACTTGTTAAGAATGTGAATTATGATGTCAACTTAGATATACTTTATTTCAAAGACCAAATATTTTCTCATTATGCAACATTGAATTCCACCATTTAACACAGTGGACCATTCCCTCATTCTTGAAATTCTTTTTTTCCTTACTTGTATGCCACCAAACTCTCCTGGCTTCCTTTATATCCTCTCTGTCTCTTTCTTCTTATCTTCCTTACAGTTTTACCTTCTTTTCCTGTAACTTTAATGTTCATGTTCTCCAGGATTCTGTCATTAATCTTTTTTTAGCGTATATACACTTCTGGACTATCTCTTCTTAATTATTATATTTTATTTATAGTGTGAGGACAAAATTGTTAGATATTGGGCAAGGATTATCACCCCTATTTTCTGATGTATAATTTCCCTCTTTTTCCCTACTGTAATATTCCATGAGAAATATTCCATACATAAGAAAGCATCAACTAAGTGACAACACAATGAGAGGAAGAATTCAAGATCTTGCTTTGAATTTCAAAACAATCTCCTGAAACTCCTATCAGGACAGTCGTATTAAAAATCTAGTCTATTTATTAGCAAAAGCCAGATATTATGTAGCTCCAAAAATAAGACTTGAAGGCAAAGTAGCACACAGATTATGCCCTAAACAATATTACGTAGACAATTGTAAAAAGGTCTGTGCTGCCCCTAAATAGTAAATAAAGTTTCATTTGATTGGAGTGAGAGGGAATTTTAGAGAGGGAGAGCTTTAACATGAGTGAGTTTTTAAAATGGAACTAGAGAATCTGCCTCTTGAGTGACTCATGGATCTGAGCTAAAGAAAAGAAAGTCTCAGCAGAAATGAGAGCCTTCTGAGGGTGGAAGAGACTTTCTCTTAGGTCAAACATAGGCTTGGATTCTGAGATTACTGTGATAGAAAGTACCAAACAAATGTCCTCTATGTCAGTGTGATCTATAGAGTGGAGAAGGAAGCAAGACAGGTAATATGCAACTAAATTGTTCTTGCTCTCACACTCTGGTCTCCTGATGTCTCAGAGAGGTGTTGGAAAAGACATAAACATTTCCCAGGCCAGAAAACGCATGACGGAAGATCTAAAGAATCCTGACAATGTGGACAAAGAGAAGGTAAAGAGATTTGCATGATTTCTTGAAGTTGAGGACATCTGGGTAAAAAGCAGCACGAATAGAAGGTGATGTCCAAAGGAGAGTATGATAAAGTACATTACAGAAGATGCCAATAGAGGAAAGATTACTTCAACTAACCAGATAAATACTCTACACAGACACAACACAAACCATCCAATAAATGAGATCTCTCATCAGGGAGAAAGGGAGAGGGAAGTAACACCAAATTAAAAAGCTTTCCTTCCAAAGATGCTTAGCAACTTGCATATTGGTTAGTGGCACTATTGATCTTGGCTGTTCTGGCTTATATACCTGGGTGTTGGCTGGCTATTGACTGATCTAGTATGGACTTAGCTGGAGTATAATGGATGATGCAGTTCTGCTCCACATATTTCATCCTTTAGTAGGCTAGTTCAGGCACATTCTCATGACATTTGTGTAAGGGCAAGAAAAGAAGCAGAAACACACATGATGTTTTGTAATCCTCTGCCAACATCAATCTTCTGACATCCTATTGGGCAAAACAAATCACATGGCTACACTGAGAACCAAGATGGGGGGAAATATACTCCACCTCTTCAGGGAAAAGAACTGAGAAGTCTCATGACACATGTGAAAGTTTGGGAAAAGAGACCAGAGCGGGTGATGAGAAATTGGAACCATTAGTACTCATTCTAGCGCAGGAGGTAAAGGAGAGGGTGGGTGGGAAAAACTGGAAGGCCTACCAGAAGTGGTAGTACATAAGGACTTAATTAAGGAATAAATAGTAATAAAAATCTGTGAACATTTTCATATGTAGAGATCAAAAAAAATTTTATTTCCATTTCCCTTTAGAAATCTAGATATAGGGGAAATCTTCAAAACCATTCAGTTCACTCCTAATTAAATATCCATTAGGAAAAAATTAATATCCTCTGCCTCTCTCATTGTCAATTTTTCCCTAACATCAAACTGTCATTGTTCGTTTCCTTTAAGAACATCCTTTTCTCTGCTATGCTAGAGAAAAGCAGATCTATAATCCTCCATTGACTCAAAAAAACATTTCCCATCTTGATTGGCTACACCAATTTTTAACTAGTTTATTTCTCAAAAATATCTGTCTGAGAAACTTTGATCATTTATATAAGCTTACCTAATATATCAAAAACTTTTCCTTCAAATCCTTTCTAGGTACAAGAAGAAAAATTACTCTTAATATGCAGATACGAATCTGATCACTGTGATGAGAAGTTGAAAGGTTACTTCCAGTTTTGCCTGGCTACTCTTCTTTACATAATCTAGGATCAAATTAACATATTAATGGTCTCATTATCAGACTGTTTATAAAACGTGAGATCCAGTCTGGCTCCTGGATCTTTTCCTGTTGTCTCTATGCCCAGGCAGGCACTCCTCATCTTGACTGATATAATTTCCCTTGAAATTAGGGAACATCTCTCACAAAATAAGAGTGAAACATTGACTTAACATTCCATTTTCAGATTACAGTTCACTTAAATGCAGGTGTGAAGTTCATGCTGAATTGGCTGTTCTATAACCCAAATCCTGAAGAAAGATATAAGCTGTTATTAATTTTGATAGAATTATCTCTATCTTTGGAACAATTACTTTCCAACACGTTTACAGGCACGGCTTTCCTCATTTTCTAGAGCAGAATCCCTTTGCTATAGTTCATCTGCCCTCAATTATCAGTCTCAACTCCAATTGGGAAATGAATGTCCTAAAAATGTCTTTTGTCTAGAGAAAGGGATAGCCAATTAACAAGACAATTGAAATTCAGTTAAAAATTGTGAAGAGATAGAGGTTTATCGAGATTATAACAGTCATTGGAAAGAGCTGGAGAACAGTTTTGGGGAGGAAGCCGGAATAGTGAAAAGGAAACATTACTGAATTGAATTTTTAAGAATGAGCCAAGGAAAGATTAGTGAAGATGTTTCAAACATAGAAATAAGCACATGCAAAGGCATACAGTGAGAAAGGTCCTTCTTCTTTAGATTGTTACATGGTGGGTTACATTATTAGATTTTTGAATATCAAATAAACATTGCATTTCTGGAATAAAATTCACTGGGCTGTGGTGCCTTATTCCTATTATATCATTATTTTTAAATATATTTCTTGATTTGATTTTGTTGAGGGTTTTGTGTGTGTGTGTGTGTCTACGTTCATGAGAGATGTTGGTGCACACTTTTCTTGAATTGTCTTTGTCTGGTTTTGGTATTAGGATAATGCTGGCCTCATAAAATTAGCTTAGAAGTATTCCCTCATCTTCTATTTTATAGAAGAATATGTCTAAAGTTGTTAGGATTTCTAAAATTTTTAAATAATTCACTGATAACACCATCTGGGCCTAGGTTTTAAAATAATGGATTAAATAAATATCTTTAATAGTTGTAAAACTACTGATATTATCTATTTCATCTGAAGTGAGTTTTGAAGATTTGTGGCTTTTTAGGAGTTGGTTCATTTCATTTAAATTTTAAAGTTTATGTGTATAGAGTTGTTCAAAGTATTCCTCTTATCTTTTAAAAGTCTATGGGTATCTGTAGTGATATCTCCTGTTTCATTACTAATTCATTGGTAATTTTATGTTCAATCTCTCTCCTCTCTCTCTTTCTCTGTCTCTTGCCATTGATAGGAGTTCATCCATTTCATTTGTGCTTTTCCAAAGAACTAGCTTTTAATTTCTTTGATTTTTTCCTGCATTTTCATTTATTTTTCAATTTCACTAATTTTAGTACTTTTAAATTAGTGTTTCCTTCCTCCTTTCTTTGAGTTTAATTTGTCTTCTAAGGCTAAACAGTGGGAAGATTGGAAGGAAAAAAATAGTAAGTTCATCTTCCACTTTGGTGGTACTTCAAATTATAGTCTTTTCTTCTAATATGCCTGCTGTTACTTATCTAGCAGAGTCCTCAAATAACTGACCTATATATTCTTCCCAGGATTTTGGTTGTATTCAGTGAAAGAGACAGGTTGCCCTTTTATTGGCTACTCAAACACCATGAGCTGTGTTTCTGTTCATGATGTGATTTTCTAAACATCCAACACAATGAGTGAATTTACAAAGTACGTAGATTCACGTGGTAAGTGCATTCTAGAGAATAGAGTATGTATTAAAACCACTTTTGCTCTATATTTTACAAAGTTTAGGTATAGACTCAGATAATTATAAATAGGTTTTTTGTCTATTTAAATATTATACAGGATAACGGAAAAATATGAGAAAATATAACAATTCTCCACGGTACAAGATTGTTCTGTTCAATCATTATGAAAACTGAAAATGCCCTAACAGATTTCCAAAATGCCACCTTTAGGGTAGTGCTCGGTCCACTGATATGCACTTCTTTATATTGGTGGTGTTCAGTGGAACTCTACAATGACACAATGATATTGGCACCATCCAATATGGTAGTCACTAGCCCCACATTGCTATTAATTACTTGAAACTTGGTGAGTATGTCTGAAGAACTAAACTTTTAATTTAATTTGATTTGAATGAATTTTAATTTAAGTTGAAATGGCCATCTGTTGCTATCAACTACTGTGATTCATATCATAATTCTTAGAGATATGAGGTAACATCCTTAAAATTCTCAGAAGGCAAGCAGAAGGGAGTGACTATGGGAATAGAGCATGACCTTTGGTTTAGAAAGCTCAATTCTAAGCTAATAAAGGTAAAAATTAGTGATGAAAATACCAAACTATCTTAGACAGATGAGCCATAACAGAAGGTCTGCTCAATTCTCAATTCTAACTGATCTTAAATGGGAATTTAACTTTTGTGTTTGTTAAATAGTATCTTTTGAAGCTGAGCATATGTCTTGAATGTCATCCAAACAATTAGCTACTCTTCTATTTTTGTGCCATGCATAAACTTAATAATGTCATCACTTAATGCCTTTGTTCAAGGGGTTTATAAACTTATTGAACGAGAAAGAGACAAGAATATATATTTTTATAATAACATTAGAAGCTTTTTTTAAAGTGGACCCTGTTCTATTGGACAGCCCTAAATCTTTAATTTTTCTTCTTGTCCTCAAAGATGTCAAGGAATTCTTGATCAAATACCTTTTCAAAATAAAAATACCATAATATATATATATATATATATATGGTGTATGTAGATATATATTTACCAATGGTACTTTCTAATATCAAATATATATATTTAAACAGGCTAATATTATACTTAGAAACAGATATGAGATTAAACTGGTAGGATTTGTTACAAAGAGATAATATTATTCCAATTTACAAATGAGGAAACTGAAACAAAATGAGATTTTTCAGTTTACTTAAAGTCAAATAGTGAGGAATTAATGGACCAGGAAGTATTAATATAACTCAGGGACATATGTCTCCAAGACCTGTGACATTTCCACTAGGCCACTGTAATAAGCAGCCTTTAAGATAGTCCTCAGTGATTCCTGTCTCCCAGTATCCTTGAGTAACTTGCTTCTAAACAATAGAATACAATGACATAACACTGGAAGATGCTTAGTCCAATTTGACACATGAAGAAACTGATGTTTACTCTTCAAATTTACTCAAATGTGCAGCTGAATTGGAATCAAATCTAGATTTTATATTTTTACAATCTGTGGTCTCTCTATAAGCTGCTTGTTATGAGCTCAGATTTACCTTCCTGTGTTAAAATTTCAGAGGTGCTCATTTATTATGTGTATTCTAATCTTTGGTACATACATATCCACATTGGTCCCTTGTGTCTATGTTTCCTCTGCAGTGTCCTGGCTATGGATTACTGAACATTGTCCTTCTATGCAGTGCTTATTATGTAGTACCCTTTCCTAGAATGAAGTTTTATCATTTTGTTTATATTGAGCAAAGTACTAAATGCATGTGCATGTCCATAACAACATATAGTTCTTTATGCATCTGCTTCACACAAGAATGCTCTAGCAACATCAATGGAAATTATGATTGGGGGATATCTCAATCATCCAAAAGCTCTCACGGGGATGGAGTTGACCCTGGAGGAGTTTTTTTTTTTTTCTAACAGACACTTTTGGTAGAGAAGCTTACAGGAGAGGGTCCTGAAATTCAGTTTCAGTCAGAAGTGTAATCTACACTATGCCAAGAAATTGGAAATTCACCCCTGGTCAAGTGGTTTACTAAGAAGAGGAATCCATGAGAGTGCCATTGGCTTGCCAATTGGAAAGGCTAGAGCAACTTCCTTCCTGAATTGGGAGTCAAGTCAATAGGAAGGAAAAGCAAAGTGAGGGTAGGTGCTCCAGGGCTAGGATGGAGTACTCTCATGTTTGAGAGAGTATGTTTCCAAAAACTAGAAGCAGGCAGTGAAATTGTCTGAACCAGGCCAGATACAATTAATTCAGCATGTGTTTAAATACTATTCTAGGTGCACATTTGTGAATATCTACTTTTGTTTTTCAGCTCTTCCCCCCCACCCCCCTTTAACTTATGACTCCTCAAGGCATTCAACGTTGAAACTGGGCTTTCAATTGATGTGGTTAAAGAGGAAAAACAGCCTTAATTATATTAGAAATCTAAGCAGAACTTAGTTTTAACCAGTCTCTTCTTCAACTTTTGTAAGCCAGATGTTTTTCTAGTAATCCTCATGAAACTGTGCATTGTACACAGTTCTTATAATCTACAACAAAATTTATTTTGCCCTTTTCTTTTTGGCTAGAGATAGTAATCTAGGAGCAACCTCAACTCATAAAAATGAGAATCTACTTCTGTTTTGATGCTTTTTTCCTAAATGATCCAAGTGAATAAGGCTATGGCAAAGAGCTCACCTTACCAAGGCCAACTTGGTAGCAGGCCACCTCGGTGCTATCAATTTTGCATTCCCAGCTGGTGTCCCAGTGTAGTTTTAATAGAATGTTCTGCGCATGGCCTTTACAAACTCTCCATTGCTTGCTGAGGTGGATTAAAAGATGCAAACTCACTGAAATATGCCAAAGAATATAATGGTCTCTACAGAAGATCTGGCTATGTCAACCAACAAAAAGTTCCAGCTGTGGCTGCCATGTGGAACAAAGGGAACTCTTGGCTTAATGTGGAGTGCATGCTTCTGACGTTCCAGTTCAGGCAAGAAATAAATAAAGCTATTACAAAGCCCTTGACCAGATGTGTCTGACATAGTCTAAAATGTGTTTGCCCAGAAACTTCGCTATCAACGTGGCTCATTCTTATAGCAAAGGACATCTGTTCCTGAAGGCTAATGCAGGGTACAGTCCATAATCACAGTACAGAGCTGATCTGGCTGGCCTCTTTGAACTGCCTTTTCCCCAGGCACTGTTGTTCACATTTATCTACATAGTCTCAGTCATGTGCGGGTCAATGATTTATTTAACACAGAATCTGAATGCTTCTGTGTCATGAAATCAAACTCTGTCCAATAGTCAAAGACTTGAAAATTTCCATTTGTTTTCCAGGAGCAATTGTGCACATTCCCCATAGATAACTTGACACTGTTATGCCCTGTCACAGTTTACATCTGTCTTGGACTTATATTGTTCCTAAGGTTGGCCATTGATCATTGTTCTCACATGAGTCCTTCATTATTCTAATTGGAACCATTTATAAACACATTCCTTGGACAGATGACAAAAGGATCCATGATGGACAACTTCTTATTCAAAACAGCTGCCCAATATGTAAATCAAAAGCTGTTAAAGATTGTATTGAGCTGAGAACAATTATACAAGGTTCTAGCCTGTTGTGAATTAAAATGACTGCATTAGAGCTTAAGGGATTTGTAAAGGGAGTCTTTCTTTTCAAGAATGCCAGTTCAGATTCAGCTCAGGTCATTGACAAGAAATATCATGGAAATAATACATCTATGCTCTCAACTTTATTGTTAATAGATAGATAATATTTTCCAAAAGGACTATTTACTGCAGCCAATTCTTTGGTTATCTTATCTGAAAACTTAAGGACTGAAAGGTCATAAATAAATTAAGATCATAAATAAAATAAATTACTTAGAATTTATTTTAAATTTCAGAATTCAGAATTTAGAAACTTTTCACCATTTTAGGCACATTATAAGATTTTCCTCAAGTTGCTCTAGTTCTGTATCACACACACAAACAAACCCACGCAGAGGGTATCTTCTTCCTCTTTTTATCTGAAAATAAAAGTTGAAACTGAATAATTGTTTAGATGACTGTGGAAACAATAACTGATATTTATTGACTCTTTGCTATATATCAATTACTGTTCTAAATGTTGGCTCATTTATTCCTCACAATAACCCCACGAGGTAAGAACTATTACTATCCTCGTCTCATAGATGGGAAAACTAAAGCCAGTGAGACTAAATACAATTGCTTAATGTCACACCATATTCAAACCCAGAATGTCCGACTCAAGAGTCCATACTTCTTTACTATAATTTCTCCAAGAAAGGCACACTGAATGCCAGTACTTAGTCAAGTAAATTAACATTGGTTGTCCATCTACAATCTATAATAGACACATAGATGAATGATATATAGAGAGGTAGTTACAGAGATAGATGGATAGATACAAAGATAGATGGATAGATACAAAGATAGATGGATAGATAGATAGGTGAGAGATACTAATATTTATTGAAACCCTGAAACCCTCCATTATTTTCAATACCTATGTTTTCTCATTTAATGTCCCATTTTTAAAAGGCAAATTTTATTAACCCCATTTAAGATGGCTTCTATTAGCTCCATTTGTTTAAACATGAATATATTTACATACAGCAAACAAGGGATAAATTCCTAACTCCTCTCACCCTATTCTAAATCACAGTGCAGGACAGCAGCAGGTTAACTAAGCCTCTGCAGGGAGTTGATGTCTTTGTGTGACTCTCATTTCAAATACAACTTATGCATATGGAATCAGCATCTTGTGTAATACAAAAATTCAGTGATGCTGAGACTAAAAACATTGAAGTTTGTCTTCAGGATGTTTTTATATTATATATTTTCATGTATGTGTGGTGTAACAGAGGAAGACTAAAGAGGGTTTTGTCTGGAATTCAATTCCAAGAGTAAAGATGAAGCTAGTGTCAGAATTATATTTGTCTTCTCAGGGTCTAGGTCTTGTAATAACCTGTCATCTCTAGCCTCTCCCCCAAAGCAGGTAAGCAATGGGAGAAGGGGAAGAAAACCAGCTTTGAAGTAAATGGAATGGGCAAATATTTTGTGATTTTTTTTTTACGTTAATACATTTTATTTGAATGATCTGTTTATGTAATGCCACCATGTCAGTAATTATCCTTGTAGCCTATTTATGCACATAAAAACCTATGGGATAAATATTTAATTCCAGCTGACACACTACTTCAAGGATACAAGGAAAAGTAGAAATATGCAAAGATAAAAGGAAAATAAAAGGAGACAGTCTATCACTATTTTTCCTTGTCTTTCCATTGAATTTCTTTCTTCTTCTCAGTTAACATTCCCCAATCCTAACTCAATAACGACATGCCCTCTTGGCATTAGGAATTAGTTCTTTTAGCCCTCTGATTGAAATGATTACATTTCTGTTTCTCTCTCTTCCTAAAGGCTGAATTCTTAAGATTTAGCTGTGTTCATTCCTTTATTCAATATTTTGGCAGTACATACTCCATGCCAAGCACAAGAAGACAGGGACATGGCATGATTATAGTAATGTATAAAAGCCATAAAAAATTTATCATTGTCATAGAAGTTTACAGGAGAGAAAGACCACTGACATGGGAAGATCAGGAAAGAATTTACCAAGCATACAAGGGAGAGGAGGGTAGTTTAGACAGGGGCATAGAAAATGCAAATATCTTTTCAGGATGCATCATCTTCTGCAAATTAATCATTCAACTTAGAATATGCATTCAGAGAGGACAGGGAGACTCTTTATTCCTGTGGCATTGTTACAGTGTAAGTGTATTAACGACAAAATACTTATAATCAACTAATCTCCAGTTTAAGAAAGGGATAACATTAATGGATTAAGCCTACTTTGATCAGTACAGCATGTAATCTCTCCTTTCTCTCATCCTCTAAAGTGGTTATTAACTGAAACACTAAGTTTCTCAATTAATTATGTCTGGCTTATGACAGTGCTTCAATCACTGTGTCAATCTATTAGTTAAATATGTAATTAGGTAACATCTTACTTCTCTTTCACTACCATATTATGAGCACCCTGTCAGGAGAGAACATTCCTGATACTTCCTCCTATTCCATATGAGGACTTAGTTAGCCCATTCCAATCAAACATTTCATTTAACTTGATAAGTGCAATTAAAGAAAGGAAAAGGGCAATTAAGTGAATTGGTATTTACTGAGAACTTGCTAGATTCCAGAGAATATGAAGTCACATTCAGCTACATCTAGATGGATGAAGCAACATAAAACATGAGGTTTGGAGACATACAGATTGGAGTCACATCTTGTTTTCAAAGTATCTTAACCACTCTGGGTCTCAGCTTTCAAATGTGTAAAATAGGGATATGGGTAGTATCTGGTTTATGGGACTGTGGTCATGATTAAGTGAAACATCATATGTTACAGTCGCTACATATAGAAGTGCCTGAAAGTAAAATGGTGTTAGTTCATGGCTAGTTGTATCAGTCTGCTATTTTCTCAATAATGCTACATAAAACATACAAAACTCAGTGGCTTACAGCAATGAGAACTAATTTTTTACTCCCATCTTTTCAGTCCAGCATGGAATCTGCCAAATCTAGACTGTGTTTGACTGGGTGTGGCTCAGAGCTGCAGGCTGAGCACAGGTCTGCGGCAGCTGTTTCATGTCCTCTTTGTCCCAGCCGGTGGCTACAGAGATGTGTTCTTCTTATAGCAAAAGGCAGTAGAACTAGAGAGCAAGCCCAATGCACAAGCACATTTTAAGCTTCTGTTTAAGACACATCTGTTGACATCTCATTGACCAAAGCAAGTTACACAGTGAAGTCGAAAGTCATGGCACGAACATCAGGGAGAAGAGTAAATATTTGCTAAAAATTGATTCAACTTGCCATAATAGTTATTTTGGCTTATTATCTTAATCAGTTTTTATAAATTTGACTATCTACATATAATCTGTTATCTACATCTAAAAATAAATAACTTGATTAATTTTATTTTTTTAAAGAAAGCTATACAACTGACTGATTTTAAAGTTGCTTAAGAAAAAAAGGAAGGTTGGAATAAGCTATCACTGATTAACTGTGAAATTTCCCAAGATGAACAGTGATGTCAAAAGATAGACAAATGATGATCATGAATAATATATTAAATAAACAACTCACCATTCTGGACCTTCATGGGATTTTGTGCGAGATGAGAAACATTTTGACTGTGTATTTTGGAAAAGTCAAAGGAAGCGGAAGACACGGACCCATTATTCTGTGTTGTTATGGCAGTTTGAATCCAATTGTTTTTTTCCATTTCTTAGTTTGCTCTTCATATATGTGATGGAGATTGGGCCTTTTTACACTGACCTTACTAGTTATTTTTTCATCCTTTCAAAAAAATATTATTGAGTGCCATCTATGTGCTAGGCTCTATGCTTGTTATTAGAGAAACAACCGTGGCTGTAAACAGCTTTCCAAATTGGAAACTTCCATTACATGAGTGTAAAAAAATATTTTTTAATTCAAAAAGCCATGAAGGAAGAAAGACATAATTTGGAAAACGTTACCCACACCCTGAACATTCTGTGTGTCTACACGTGGAACAGAGTCCCAGGAGAACGTGAAATGGTACTAAGATGAGGTGTTCTAGATAGATACTAATTATTTCAATTGTGTTGCAGAACCAGCAGGCATTTACAGCTTAAGGACACTGTTAGTCCCCTTATTTGGGTTTTTAGTAAGACATTTCATCGATTTAGAATTCTTCCAATTCTTGCTTCTAGTGAAAAAAGTTAACCAGCAGGTATGTATTAATTTTGAGGTCTTGTGCTAAGCATTTCCACCAATGTCAATTTGAGTCTAGAATCATCACACTTAGAAAGGCTAGAAACTGAAGGTGCTTAAAGTGGACTTCTGCTTCTGTTTTCCAAGCCCACGGGATATGCATGGACAGTGAGGGTAATTCCTTTCTAAGTTAAAGCTCTTTCTAAAGATGCTCTGTGACAGACAGCTCATCTGGGCAAAATCACAGAATCAAATGTTGGCTGTACTGAATTAAAAGGTAATGATCTCAGTACCCACACTGAGATGTTGAGTGGGGAACTATGCTTTATGCTAGTTTCTTTTTTTTTCTTTTAAATAGCCTCAATTAAGTTATAGTTGTTCAGTGACAATTAGTAAAGGCACAGAAGTTTGCACCTTCACTCTAAGCCCTCTGTTGGTTTCTGTTTTATCATCAACCTCAGAGATGCCTTGCAGAGAGAAAAGAAGGTTGGTACAGAGCATCTTCTAGAACTGTGATTAATGGTATACCTTCATTATCTGTCATTTTACCACCTTGAACCCACAACCTGACTTTAAGTGCACCCTATAAGCATACACCCCATTCTACATTTCTGCGAGTTTCACCAAAAGGGCTACATTTCTCTTCTAATTACCATCGCAACAGCATCCATTACGGTTTGACCCTAGTAATTTAGTTATATTTATGCTGCTACAGTGAACCAAATAGATAATAATGAATACTGATGCAGCCTTGGGTTGAAGCAAACTATAATTACACAGGCTTAATGAAGTTACCAGAAAAGGCAGTATGTAAAAAACATACTCAGATAAAGAAAAGAAAAAAAGCAAACAAAAAAACTGAACTTTTCACATTCCTAAAGCTCTGCTTTATACTTGGAAACTCCTGGAGAACTAACATGTTCTGTTCACTTCTCTCCCTTAATTTCTGGTCTGTGATTTCCAGACTTCTGAGCTTTCATCTTTCACCTCTGAGTGTCTAACTGTATTTGTCAACTCAGGACAAACAGTGGCATAACTTATAGAGTGAATGAAATGGGATACTTACTTGGCAATCCAATTTTGTACTAAATATGCTAAATTAAAATTAAAATTTAAAAATTTGGTGTTTGGTCAAGATGTTGGCCATCAGATCCATCAAATGAGGCAGAGACCATGGCTGGAGCTTCTTAAGAACAGCAGCTAACAAAATTGCTGCACCTGTAAGTTAAAGTTATAGCCAGTTAACATCTCAGGATGAATGAAATTGAACCAGAAATGGCTTTTGTGAAGTCGATGCTTAACAGGTACTGTGTGGTAGGAAAAAGCAGAAGGAGTGGTGGTGTGGTTATCATGTACTGACAGTAGAGGTGTTCTTCTAGAAAGATTTAGACTAACTTTGGGCATCGGTGAAACAAGACTAAAAGATCCTACATTCCCAAGTGTTCAGAGTGAGTTGGACACAGTCTTCAGTTCACTGCAGGATGATAAGATACAGAAAAAAAAACATACATCTGTCTCAGTATTTCATAAAACATTTTCATAATTATTATGGCACTTTCCCTGATGGAAATGGAGATGCAAGAAGAAATGTGATTTAATCAGACTGTCTATGACACTAAGAAGTGAGGGCAGGAGGTCTTGAGGGATTCACATCCCTAACCTCATTCTTATTCACCCTAATCTCTTATAGATGTGAAGAACAGTCATTCTTACCTTATCTCACAAAATAGCTTCTACAGTTATCAATTTCTAAGAAGGATGATACCCTTAGTACAGAGTCAAGTCCTCGTAATAAAAATTCTCCTCCTGGTTTAGGGGTCATGTTAAATTATCTGTGGCTATTTAAGTTCAACAGTCTTAAATTCCAAAAGGTCCTTCTAAAGAGATTTCCCTCATTCTCCTCATTGTTGAATAGTTCTCAACTATTTCATGCCCCAGTAGGCCTGCATTCCTATTTTAAGTGCATATCTGGGTAGTAGATTAAGAGAGAAAGGATAGAGGCAAAGTTCAAACTTGCCAAAAGGATTTTTTTTTTAATTTGACATCTTTTTCCCTATGTCTCCTCATCAAATGTATAACTAGAAATAACTCTTGACCAAACTGCATTCTTATGCTCCTAATATATTCCATATCCACATCACTCACTCTCTGTTATCTCTACCACTTTGATCCATCAGCTGCTCTTTTCTCTACACCAGGTGAGCTAGCTTTTTAGCTGTAGAGGGACCCTGTTGTCCATCTGGGAATCATTTGTGTATCCAGTATTAAGTAGTGGAGCTGCTGTATTTTGCTTCACCTGCTGTACTTGTTTCTATCTTTGTAATTGGATTTCCTGAAGCGAGTGAGGTTGCAGTGGGGACAGATGTTCTTAAAATTAAAAAAGAGAAAAGGTTAAAGACCAGAGAACATGTATAAACATGGTGGTGATTTGCATTGTTAAAAATGAAGTTTGTGTGCTTTGGATTTCATACACTTTTCTGATTAAAATAAACCAAAGTGAACCTTGGACTTCAATGAAACTTCACTTTCTTGCAGAGACAAGAGAGAAGAAGTGGTTATGAGAAATATGTGCCTGTGATATCTGGCCAGTAGTCTCTGCAACTTGTCCGAGGAGTATGAGGGACTCTTCAGGAAAGTAGCCACAGTGAACTCAATCAAGGGATTATAGCAAAGAGAAGTCTTTGAGTAGAGAGAGTTGAGAAATGTAGGTTCTTTCCTCACTTCAAATGCTTCAACTCTGGCCCAGATAGGATGTGTTTCCCTTCAATCAGATTCTGATTGCTATGTCATAAATAAAATAAAATAGAGTAAAATAGAATAAAGTAAAAAAAAAATGAAATAAAACAAAAGTCCCCTTGTGGTCTCCTAATCACAAAATACATTTCAAGTATTAATCTTCCTCACCTATACACATTGGTTCCATCTATCAGTTTTATCATGCAGTTGGCTTAAAATTAAGGATACATCTTGTCTTTCACTACACAAGATGGATTCCAGATGCTCAGATTAAACAATGGCACTCCCCTGTAGACAAAACGGACCATAGCAGCAAGGTAACTAGGCAAAATGAGCAAACCAGACCCTGCAAATGATCTTAATTATTTCAACTATGAGAGAACAGAAAAGCCCTGTGTAATACAACAAACAGCTCTGTGAAAGAGCAAACAAAAAGCCCTGATAATTTACATTTAAGCTAAACCTGCTTCCTGCAAAGTATAATATGTGTGGAATAATTCAGGAAGAAATCTTGCACCATACCATTTTCATAATTGGTATTCTCTGCCAAGTCTTCAGCATCAAGTAGCATATAAATCATAATGCTAATATTGGTCTGCTTTTCAATTTTTTAAAATGATGTTCTACAGTCAAAGTATTATTGTTGAAAATATGGATGTGCTTCTACATCATGTCTCTGTTGCTTCCAGCATTTGAAAAGTCAATTACAAATGTCACCACTGAGGAGTCAGATTTATACAGCAGACACATATATAGAGATGTATGGAAAAAAATCTATATCTTTATTTCTACTTTCCATGATTAAGAGAAAGTACAGCTGATATACTACTTGGCATAAAATTACCAGGCCTTGGAAAATGGAGTCAAATTGTAGTTCATGTCAATGCTGCACTGACAGGTGAGTTCTGCCCCAGCAATCTTCTGTGGTTCTCAACTATGCTGTAAATTGATCTGTTCGAATCATTGACACTCATCCACAAAGCACAGGTAGCAGTCTCCTTTCATGCACACCAAAGAGAGTGAGATAAATATAAATTGTAACATCATTAAAAACTTGCCAAAGTAATATTTTTCCCATCTGCTAAGCCCAGTCCCTGTGATAAGTGAACTAACAAGTATCCACACTCATATTTGATGTACAGACACTGCAAGCAATTAATTAACATGAACATGACAGGAGTCAATTGGGTTTCTCTCTTTTAGACATTAATCAAAGCCTGAAACAGAACACACACCCTGTATAATACTCAGACTTGTGGGTCTTCAGATGCAGCTGCTGTAATGCCCATTTCTGTCTAAATATTTACAACAAAGTTGGCCTGCTCAATAGTCCTATCCAGGGGACTCTATGTCCCAGGTTCTATGCTGCCAAAGCCATGATCAGCAGACCCGTCGCAGCTTGGCCTGCCTCGTTTTCCTGATATGCACACTACAAACAAGGACAACCCAAGGGCAAAGTCTATTTTTGCATTGAACCAGTCAGTTAAAAATAAACTTTACCATGTCTTTCCCAATAAAAAAAAAAAAAATGCTAGACAAATATGTACATCTTAAAATGTTACTGTAAGGAGTATTAGAAAATCCAAAAGGAGATGAGTCTTGTCATTAGAAAGCCCCTAATTATCTTTAATCTCATCATAAATACTTAGGAAGAATATTAAACTTTAATATAAATAGTTGGTGAATGTTTTTTTAAAAGTTTGAATAAATGGATATATTAGAAAATAAGAAATCTAGCAAAAGTATCCTCCTAAAAAGCCCCAGCCAGGAGAATTTTACTGGTAAATTATTTCAAACTTCCAAGGGAGAAATAATTCTGCTCTTTAAATTTTTTTAAAGCACAGAGAAATAAGTTAACTCCTCAAAGTCCTTTTAGAAAGTCATCTTAACGGTGAGGTTTCATGACTTCTAATGTGGAAAGAGATCAAGTTAGGCCATGAGAGACAGTGGATAAAAATAAATTAATTGATCATCCTCTGTATTTAAAGTGATTCATTTTGAGTTGAGGCTCAGCAGGTAAATCTAGGTGAAGTGGAAAAGAAAAGCAGACTCAATTACACACTAGTGGAAAAAAGGAACAAATAGCAGAGTTGAGACATGTAATTATACTTACAAATAGTATGTCTATGGATCATGAAACAATGGAGATGTGAGTCCTTGCTCAGTTAAGTTGTTTTGTCCTGAGGTCGTTCTGGTAATGCAGACAGGATTGAAGGACCCCGAAAGGGAGACTAGATACTGGAAGGAGGAGAGGGTTCCTGGGTGTTATCTCTTCTCTTCTCCTTTCCCCACCTCCCCCAACCCCTGTCTTTCCCTTTCCTCTCTTTCGCTCTCCCTCACATCTTCCTTCTGTGTTCTCCCTCTCTCCTTTCTTTCCTCTCCTAAACTTTTCTTGGGACACTTATAGATGTAATTGACCCTGTGACTAGAACAGTCTCTACTTGCTTGCTTATGTCAACTATTCCTGTTGAATGGACATGAGGACGGAAATGCATCTTGAGTGGAGGCTCAACCCAGAGGAATCAGGCACATCTTCAATTGCTGTCATGCATATGCTTTAACTGAATCCTAGCTAGCTAGCTAGTTAGCTGTCTCCATTTGAATCCATTCTATTTTAGTTAATCCTATCAGTGTCTGTGAAAAACAGTATTTACCAAAGATGACTGCAGTAATGTCTCCATGCCACATGATCTTCTAGAACTTTGCCTTACCCAAATCAAGAGATGAAGTCTAGTTCTCCTCTCCTTGAATCTGTGACTTCCTGCCAACCAATAGAATATGCAAAAGTACTGTGTGACTTTTAAGGCTAGGTCGTAAAAGGTGTTACAGCTGGGATATTGTTTTTTTCTTTTTTTTCATTTTTTAACATTTTTATTGGGGTATAGTTGTATTTACAATGTTGTGTTGGTTTCAGGTTTACAGCAAAGTGAATCTGTAATGCATATATCGACACTTTTAAATTTTATTTATTTATATTTTTTACATCTTTATTGGAGTATAATTGCTTTACAATGGTGTGCTAGTTTCTGCTTTATAACAAAGGGAATCAGTTATACATATACATATGTTCCCATATCTCTTCCCTCTTGTGTCTCCCTCCCTCCCACCCTCCCTATTCCACCCCTCTAGGTGGTCACAAAGCACCAAGCTAATCTCCCTGTGCTATGCGGCTTCTTCCCACTAGCTATCTATTTTACGTTTGGTAGTGTATATATGTCCATGCCTCTCTCTCACTTTGTCACAGCTTACCCTTTCCCCTGCCCATATCCTCAAGTCCATTCTCTAGTAGGCCTGTGTCTTTATTCCTGTCTTACCACTAGGTTCTTCATGACATTTATTTTTTCTTAAATTCCACATATATGTGTTAGCATACGGTATTTGTCTTTCTCTTTCTGACTTACTTCACTCGGTATGACAGACTCTAGCTCCACCTACCTCATTACAAACAGCTAAATTTCGTTTCTTTTTAAGGCTTAGTAATATTTCATTGTATATATGTGCCATATAAACTTTATCCATTCATCCGATGATGGACACTTAGGTTGTTTCCATCTCCTGGCTATTTTAAATAGAGCTGCAATGAACATTTTGGTACATGACTCTTTTTGAATTATGGTTTTCTCAGGGTATATGCCCAGTAGTGGGATTACACGGTCATATGGTAGCTCTATTTGTAGTTTTTAAAGGAACCTCCATACTGTTCTCCATAGTGGCTGTACCAATTCACATTCCCACCAGCAGTGCAAGAGTGTTCCATTTTCTCCACATCCTCTCCAGCATTTATTGTTTCTAGATTTTTTGATGATGGCCATTCTGACAGGTGTGAAATGATATCTCATTGTAGTTCTGATTTGCATTTCTCTAATGATTAATGATGTTGAGCATTCTTTCATGTGTTTGTTGGCAGTCTGTATATCTTCTTTGGAGAAATGTCTATTTAGGTCTTCGGCCCATTTTTGGATTGGGTTGTTTGTTTTTTTTGTTATTGAGCTGCATGAGCTGCTTGTAAATTTTGGAGATTAATTCTTTGTCAGTTGGTTCATTCGCAAATATTTTCTCCCATTCTGAGGGTTGTCTTTTGGTCTTGTTTATGGTTTCCTTTGCTGGGCAAAAACTTTGAAGTTTCATTAGGTCCCATTTCTTTAGTTTTGTTTTTATTTCCATTTCTTTAGGAGGTGGGTCAAAAAGGATCTTGCTGTGATTTATGTCATAGAGTGTTCTGTCTATGTTTTCCTCTAAGAGTTTGATAGTTTCTGGCCTGAAATTTAGGTCTTTAATCCATTTTGAGTTTATTTTTGTGTATGGTGTTAGGGAGTGATCTAATCTCATACTTTTATATGTACCTGTCCAGTTTTCCCAGCACCACTTATTGAAGAGGCTGTCCTTTCTCCACTGTACATTCCTGCCTCCTTTATCAAAGATAAGGTGACCATATGTGTGTGGGATTGTCTCTGGGCTTTCTATTCTGTTCCATTGATCTACCTTTCTGTCTTTGTGCCAGTACCATACTGTCTTGATTACTGTAGCTTTGTAGTATAGTCCGGGAGCCTGATTCTTCCAGCTCTGTTTTTCGTTCCCAAGATTGCTTTGGCTATTCGGGGTCTTTTGTGTTTCCATACAAATTGTGAAATTGTTTGTTCTAGTTCTGTGAAAAATGCCAGTGGTAGTTTGATAGGGACTGCATTGAATCTGTAGATTTCTTTGGGCAGTATACTCATTTTCACAATGTTGATTCTTCCAATCCAAGAACATGGTAAAACTCTCCATCTACTTGTATCATCTTTAATTCTTTCATCAGTATCTTATAATTTTCTGCATACAGGTCTTTTGTCTCCTTAGGTAGGTTTATTCCTAGGTATTTTATTCTTTTTGTTGCAATGGTAAATGGGAGTGTTTTCTTGATTTCACTTTCAGATTTTTCATCATTAGTGTATAGCAATGCCAGAGATTTCTGTGCATTAATTTTGTATCCTGCTACTTTACCAAATTCATTGATTAGCTCTGGTAGTTTTCTGGTAGCATCTTTACGATTCTCCATGTATAGTATCATGTCATCTGCAAACACTGACAGCTTTACTTCTTCTTTTCTGATTTGGATTCCTTTTATTTCCCTTTCTTCTGTGATTGCTGTGGCTAAAACTTCCAAAACTATGTTGAATAAGAGTGGTGAGAGTGGGCAACCTTGTCTTCTTCCTGATCTTAGTGGAAATGCTTTCAGTTTTTCACCATTGAGGATGATTTTGGCTGTGGGTTTGTCATATATGGCCTTCATTATGTTGAGGAAAGTTCCTTCTATGCCTACTTTCTGGAGAGTTTTTATCATAAATGGGTGTTGAATTTTGTCGAAAGATTTCTCTGCATCTATTGAGATGATCATGTGCTTTTTCTCCTTCAAATTGTTAATATGGTGTATCACATAGATTGATTTGCATATATTGAAGAATCCTTGCATTCCTGGAATAAACCCTACTTGATCATGGTGTATGATCCTTTAAATGTGCTCCTGGATTCTGTTTGCTAGCATATTGAAGAATCCTTGCATTCCTGGAATAAACCCTACTTGATCATGGTGTATGATCCTTTAAATGTGCTCCTGGATTCTGTTTGCTAGCATTTTGTTGAGGATTTTTGCATCTATATTCATCAGTGATATTGGCCTGTAGTTTTCTTTCTTTGTGACATCCTTGTCTGGCTTTGGTATCAGGGTGATGGTGGCCTCGTAGAACGTGTTTGGGACTGTTCCTCCCTCTGCTATATTTTGGAAGAGTTTGAGAAGGATAGGTGGTATTTCTTCTCTAAATGTCTGATAGAACTCGCCTGTGAAGCCATCCTGTCCTGGGCATTTGTTTGTTGGAAGATTTTTAATCACAGTTTCAAATTCAGTGCTTGTGATTGGTCTGTTCATATTTTCTATTTCTTCCTGATTCAGTTTTGGCAGGTTGTGCATTTCTATGAATTTGTCCATTTCTTCCAGGTTGTCCCTTTTATTGGCATAGAGTTGCTTGTAGTAATCTCTCATGATCTTTTTTATTTCTGCAGTGTCAGTTGTTACTTCTCCTTTTTCATTTCTAATTCTATTGCTTTGAGTTTTCTTCCGTTTTTTCTTGATGAGTCTGGCTAATGGTTTATCAATTTTGTTTATCTTCTCAAAGAACCAGCTTTTAGTTTTATTGATCTTTGCTATCATTTCCTTCATTTCTTTATCATTTATTTTTGATCTGATCTTTATGATTTCTTTACTTCTGCTAACTTTGGGCTTTTTTGTTCTTCTTTCTCTAATTGCTTTAGGTGCAAGGTTAGGTTGTTTATTCGAGATATTTCCTGTTTCCTAAGGTAGGATTGTATTGCTATAAACTTCCCTCTTAGAACTGCTTTTGCTGCATCCCATAGGCTTTGGTTCGTTTTGTCTCCATTGTCATTTGTTTCTAGGCATTTTTTGATTTCTTCTTTGATTTCTTCAGTGATCACTTCGTTATTAAGTGGTGTATTGTTTAGCCTCCATGTGTTTGTATTTTTTACAGATCTTTTCCTATAATTGATATCTAGTCTCATAGCGTTGTGGTCAGAAAAGATACTTGATACAATTTCAGTTTTCTTAAATTTACCAAGGCTTGATTTGTGACCCAAGATATGATCTATCCTGGAGAATTTTCCATGAGCACTTGAGAAAAATGCGTATTCTGTTGTTTTTGGATGGAATGTCCTATAAATATCAATGAAGTCCATCTTGTTTAATGTATCATTTAAAGCTTGTGTTTCCTTATTTATTTTCACTTTGGATGATCTGTCCATTGGTGAAAGTGGGGTGTTAAAGTCCCCTACTATGAATGTGTTACTGTCGATTTCCCTTTTTATGGCTGTTAGTATTTGCCTTATGTATTGAGGTGCTCCTATGTTGGGTGCATAAATATTTACAATTGTTATACCTTCTTCTTGGATAGATCCCTTGATCATTATGTAGTGTCCTTCTTTGTCTCTTCTAATAGTCTTTATTTTAAAGTCTATTTTGTCTGATATGAGAATTGCTACTCCACTTTCTTTTGGTTTCCATTTGCATGGAATATCTTTTTCCATCCCCTTACTTTCAGTCTGTATGTGTCTCTAGGTCTGAAGTGGGTCTGTTTTAGACAGCATATATATGGGTCTTGTTTTTGTATCCATTCAGCCAGTCTGTGACTTTCAGTGGGAGCATTTAATGCATTTACATTTAAGGTAATTATCGATATGTATGTTCCTATTCTCATTTTCTCAATTGTTTTGGGTTTGTTATTATAGGTCTTTTCCTTCTCTTGTGTTTATTGCCTAGAGAAGATCCTTTAGCATTTGTTGTAAAGGTGGTTTGGTGGTGCTGAATTCTCTCAGCGTTTGCTTGTCTGTAAAGGTTTTAATTTCTCCATCAAATCTGAATGAGATCCTTGCAGAGTAGAGTAATCTTGGTTGTAGGTTTTTCTCCTTCATCACTTTAAATATGTCCTGCCAGTCCCTTCTGGCTTGTAGAGTTTCTGCTGAAGGGTCAGCTGTTAACCTTATGGGGATTTTCTTGTGTGTTATTTGTTGTTTTTCCCTTGCTGCTTTTAATATGTTTTCTTTGTATTTGATTTTTGACAGTTTGATTAATATGTGTCTTGGTGTGTTTCTCCTTGGATTTATCCTGTATGGGACTCTCTGTGCTTCCTGGACTTGATTAACTATTTCCTTTCCCATATTAGGGAAGTTTTCAACTATAATCTCTTCAAATATTTTCTCAGTTCCTTTCTTTTTCTCTTCTTTTTCTGGAAACCCTATAATTCGAATGTTGGTGTGCTTAATGTTGTCCCAGAGGTCTCTGAGACTGTTCTCAGTTCTTTTCATTCTTTTTTTCTTTATTCTGCTCTGCAGTAGTTATTTCCACTATTTTATCTTCCAGGTTGCTTATCTGTTCTGCCTCAGTTATTCTGCTATTGATCCCTTCTACAGTATTTTTAATTTCATTTATTGTGTTTTTCATCATTGTTTGTTTCATCTTTAGTTCTTCTAGGTCCTTGTTAAATGTTTCTTGCATTTTCTCTATTCTATTTCTATGATTTTCGATCATCTTTACTATCAATATTCTGAATTCTTTTTCAGGTAGACTGCCTATTTCCTCTACATTTGTTAGGTCTGGTGGGTTATTATCTTGCTCCTTCATCTGCTTTGTGTTTTTCTGTCTTCTCATTTTGCTTATCTTACTGTGTTTGGGGTCTCCTTTTTGCAGGCTGCAGGTTCATAGTTCCCGTTGCTTTTGGTGTCTTTCCCCAGTGGCTAAAGCTGGTTCAGTGGGTTGTGTAGGCTTCCTGGTGGAGGGGACTAGTGCCTGTGTTCTGGTGGATGAGGCTGGATCTTGTCTTTCTGGTGGGCAGGTCCACGTTTGGTGGTGTGTTTTGGGGTATCTGTGGACTTATTATGATTTTAGGCAGCCTCTCTGCTAACGGGTGGGGTTGTGTTCCTGTCTTGCTAGTTGTTTGGCATAGGGTGTCCAGCACTGTAGCTTGCTGGTCGTTGAGTGAAGCTGTGTGTTAGTGTTGAGATGGAGATCTGTGGGAGATTTTCGCCATTTGACATTACATGGAGCTGGGAGGTCTCTTGTGAACGAGTGTCCTGAAGTTGGCTCTCCCACCTCACAGGCACAGCACTGACTGCTGGTTGCAGCACCAAGAGCCTTTCATCTGCGCAACTGAGAATAAAAGGGAAAAAAAAAGTAGAAAGAAAGGAAGAAAGAGGATAAAAGAAAAGAAAAGAAAGTTTTTAAAATAAAAAAAATTATTAAGAAAATTTTTTTTTTTTTTTTTTTTTTTGCGGTATGTGGGCCTTTCACTGTTGTGGCCTCTCCCATTGCGGAGCAACAGGCTCCGGACGCGCAGGCTCAGTGGCCATGGCTCATGGGCACAGCCGTTCCACGGCATGTGGGATCTTCCCGGACCGGGGCACGAACCCGTGTCCCCTGCATCGGCAGGTGGACTCTCAACCACTGTGCCACCAGGGAAGCCCGAAAAAAAAATTTTTTAAAGTAAAAAAAAAAAAAAAAAAGGACGGATAGAACCCTAGGACAAATGGTGAAAGCAAAACTATACAGACAAAATCTCACACAGAAGCATACGCATACACACTCTCAAAAAGAGGAAAAGGGAGAAAAAATAATAAATCTTGCTCTCAAAGTCCACCTCCTCAATTTGGGATGATTCGTTGTTTATTCAGGTATTCCATAGCTGCAGGGTAGGTCAAGTTGATTGTGGAGATTTAATCTTTTGCTCCTGAGGCTGCTGTGAGAAATTTCCCTCTGTTCTTTGTTCGCACAGTTCCCTGTTTTCAGCTTTGGATTGTGCCCCGCCTCTGCGTGTAGGTCGCCTGAGGGCGTCTGTTTTTACGCTCAGACAGGATGGGGTTAAAGGAGCCGCTGATTCGGGGACTCCGGCTCACTCAGGCCGCGTGGAGGGAGGGGTACAGAGTGTGGGGCAAGCCTGCAGCAGTAGAGGCCAGCATGACGTTGCACCAGCCTGAGCTGTGACGTGCATTCTCCTGGGGAAGTTGTCCCTGGATCCCGGGACCCTGGCAGTGGTGGGCTGCACAGCCTCCCCGAAAGGGAGGTGTGGAGAATGACCTGTGCTCGCACACAGCCTTCTTGGTTGCGGCAGCAGCAGCCTTAGCGTTTCATGCCCGTCTCTGGGGTCCGAGCTGTTAGCCGCGGCTCGTGCACGTGTCTGGAGCTCCTTTAAGCAGTGCTCTTAAACCCCTCTCCTCACGCACCAGGAAACAAAGAGTGAAGAAAAAGTCTCTTGCTTCTTCGGCAGGTCCAGACATTTTCCCGGACTCCCTCCCGGCTAGCCGTGGTGCACTAACCCCTTCAGGCTGTATGCACACCGCCAGTCCTCTCCCTGTGCTCCAACTGAAGCCTCCACTCTTTTTTTAGATTCTTTTCCCATATAGGCCATTACAGAGTGCTGAGTAGAGTTCCCTGTGCTATACAGTAGGTCCTTATTAATTATCTATTTTATATATAGTAGTATGTATGTGTCAATCCCAATCTTCCAATTTATCCCTCTCCCCCTACCCCCCAGTAACCATATATTTATTTTCTACATCTGCAACTCTATTTCCGTTTTGTAGATAAGTTCACTTGTAGCCTTTTTTTAGATTCAACATATAAGCAATATCATATGATATTTGTCCTCTCTGTCTGACTTACTTCACTCAGTATGACAATCTCTGTGTGCATACATGTTGCTGCAAATGGCATTATTTCATCCTTTTCTATGGCTGAGTAATATGCCATTGTATATATGTACTACATCTTCTTTATCCATTCCTATGTTGATGGACATTTAGGTTGCTTCCATGACTTGACTATTGGAAATAGTGCTGCAATGAACATTGGAGTGCATATATCTTTTAGAGTTATGGTTTTCTCCAGATATATGCCCAGGAGTGCGATTGCTGGATCATATGGTAGCTCTATTTTTAGTTTTTGAAGGAATCTCTGTATTGTTCTCCATAGTGGCTGTACCAGTTTACATTCCCACCACAGTGTAGGAAGGTTCCCTTTCCTCTACACCCTTTCCTCTATATCCTTTCCAGCATTTATTGTTTGTATTTTTAATCATGGCCATTCTGACTTGTGTGAGGTGATACCTCATTGTAGTTTTGATCTGCATTTCTTGGATACTTGCTTTTGAAGACCACATAAGAGCCCTGACTACCTCAAGACTGCCATGCTGGAGAGGCCACAGGTAGGAGGCACTCTGGTTAACAGCCCCAGCTGGATCTCAGACAACAGTTATAACCAACTGCAAGCCAAGAAAGACAGCCTTCTTGAATAGCTCACCCCGTTGGGCCTGCAGATAACTGCAGCCCCAGGTGACATCTACTGCACTGTATATGAGCCCCTAAGCTAGAACTGCCTAGTAGACCCCTTCCCAAATACCTGACCACAAAATCTCGTGTGTGTTTTAAGTTGGAATTGTTTTGGAGTAGTTTGTTATTCAGCAATGGTAGCTGGAACAGTTCTCAACATTTCAAGGGACGATTTCTAATTAAAGCTTGCTGGAATGAAGCACACACAACTTGAGGAAGAAGATTGTACAGAGAAAGTTAAGTGTAATTGTATTTTATAGGAGAAAAATTTGGGGTCTTGTATACTTTTCTCCATGCATCTTCTTCATCAAAGATACATAGGCATGCCAGCTATATTTCCTGTGTTCAGTTCATCTCCCCTGTTCTGTCTGATCTTCTTATGAAATATTGAGTTTCCTAACCTACAGTACTCCTTATCCATTTTGATTAGTATATACTGACCTCCATTCAAAGCACCCTTCCTTCTATCTGAACTGGCATCATTGGTCTCCAGAAAACACAAATAAGGGAAGGAAGAAGGTGAAAGTCCTAGAAAGGTAGTTGAAGGATTTGGATGATACTCAAGAATGTCTCAGTTTTCATTTTAAGGAACTATCAAAAAACCCTGTTGTTAGCCATTTCATATTATCTAGCACATTTTTATAACAAATATCTACATATAAATATTACTGTGGGTTTCCTAAATGTATAATTTATTTTTCTGTATGTATCATCTTTTTTTCTTTTGTAAATTACTTCATAGTTAATTTACAATGTTGTGTTAGTTTCAGGTTTACAGTAAAGTGTTTCAGTTATACATATATATATATATATATATATTCTTTTTCAGATTCTTTCCCATTATAGGTTATTACAAGATACTGAATCTAATCCCCTGTGCTATATAGTAGGTCTTTGCTGTTTATCTATTTTATATATAGTAGTGTGTATATGTTAATCCCAAACTCCTAATTTATCTCCCCCCACACAATTAACTTTTTAAAATGTTTTATTTAGAATATTATTCATACATTAACCTAATCCCTATTTTCTTAGCAATAACTTTGAGTACCTTTACACAATTATTGAATGTGTAAGAATTTCTTTCTACAATTTTTTTTTAAGTTTTTAACTAATTGTCTTGGTATATGGTCTTGAGCTCAGGAAAATAATCGCATTAACCTTTGAGTCTCTTATTTTACTAGCTATAAGCTGTGAAGTAATCTGTGATTCAGCTTGCTTATACTGTTCTGCCCTTGTAGGGGGATGATCTAGCTGATGACATCTGGCCGAGTTAGTCCCACCCTGTGTGGGTGTTAGCTTGAATGGCTCTCGTCCCCATGGGGCAAAGAGTTCCTGTCACCTCAGCAAGTAAGGAGGGCAAGTCAGAGCCAGCTAACATCTGTCAGGAACTCCACAGCCAAAGACATGATCTGGAGGGAACAAGAGTTCACTGTCAACTACACTAAACTAAAGGGGAAAAATAATGTAACTTAGGTCACCAACTTGGTCCCAATCATAAGGAGAAAACTGCTAGCTGTAAAATAGCACTAGTGATTTATCTTTTAATTGTGAAGCCAATTTAACATATGTATGCTAACGTTAATTACTCTAGAAAGAGTGGTATGCATGTTGTTCTGATTTGGAACAATAGTGAAGTAAGATTTGCATTTATCTGTTGAATGCTTTAATGGAGCCTTCTAGGGGAAATAACTAGAGCCAGAGGTTCCAAATCGAACTCAGTCCCTCAATGATCTTATACTCTCAATTTTTTTTAACTGTAAAATGAAGAACCTTTAAGGACATTTCTAGGTATAAGATTCTGAGTCCTGAAAATCATCTTCATTTATTTAGAATATTTTTTTTTTTTTTTTTTTTTTTTTTTTTGCGGTACGCGGGCCTCTCACTGTTGTGGCCTCTCCCGTTGCGGAGCACAGGCTCTGGACGCACAGGCTCAGCGGCCATGGCTCACGGGCCCAGCCACTCTGCGGCATGTGGGATCTTCCCAGACCGGGGCACGAACCCGTGTCCCCTTGCATCGACAGGCGGACTCTCAACCACTGCGCCACCGGGGAAGCCCTAGAATATTTTTGAATTTATAAGGTATTAACTTTTAATTTAAATGGCTGCTTTTTAGATTGGAGTCTTAATTACCCTTAATGTAACAGATTTGTGGGAAGAAGGAAAATACTCTCTTATACAGCAAACATCTTTTACAAAACAATGCTTCCATGAGTTCAGTGTAAGTGATTTGAAAGCATAAAGATTTAATTTCATGTAGGGGGAGGGGTCAATGTACAATTAAGCTTTTATCAAAACCCTTGAAATTGGAACAAGAAAATGGGTATATTTGAGAAGAGCAAAATTAATGTTGGAGTCCCCTGTTTTCAGGCAAATGCCCTTGTGATGCATGGTGTGAACATTGCAAAATGCTTGATGTTTATTTTTATAGTTGGATTTGCCTTGCAATCAGAGTGGGTAACACTGTTTGATAAGGTATGGCTTAGAGCATAATAATGCTTAGGCTTAAGGCATCTTATAGACATTCTATAATGCTGCACTTTTAAATTTGGAAGAGTTAAAAGCAATTTATTTTAATAGTATCAACAACAGTGGATAGATAGATACACAGATCTGTTTGAAGGACAAGAGGTCCTCAGTGTTAGCAAAGACCCAGTGAATGAGGTAAGGTTAGGAGGCCCTGCCCTGCAGGCGGGAGTATATTCACAAAGACTGGTTAGGTCTGAGTCACCATTTTTGGGTTGCTGGCAAGCAGATGAAGTCAGCCGAACTTTGTGTTCTCCTGACTAGAGCAGGATCTAGGTCAAATCCAGGCTCTGCCCACGTGGAGAGGAAAACAGGCATGGGCAGGCCAAGTAGTGAGCAGAGGTCTAATGTGAGCTCAAGTCCATGACTCTCCAGAAAAGAGTAAGGGCAATCTAGCTTAGAGTTGGAATGAAGAAAAGAAGCAATCAATTTCCTTGCCAGACTGTAAGCAAATCATTCCTGAAGCTTCCAGGAACCTGGGGACACATTTTGATTTGTGCAGCAACCTCTGGATTTGCTGGTTTGGGCTGAGGTAGTTGGAAGATTCTTGGAAACTTTGTGGTAGGATCATCTAGGCCAGTGCTTTTCAAACATCAATGTGCACATGAATACTCGAGGATTTTGTTAAAATAAAGTTTTTGATTCACTAGATGTGGGGTGGGTCTCAAGTGTTTGCATTTCTAACAAACTCCTAGGTTGAAGCTGATGCTACATTTCTGGAGACCCCACTATGAGTAGCAAGGGGACCAGCAGTTCTGGCTGCGTATTGTAGTGTTACCATGTGTAGGACTATCAGATTTGGCATATACAAATATAGGATACCCAGTGAAATGTGAATTTCAGGTGAAAAACAACTTTTTAGTATAATTATATTCTGTGAAATATTTAAAACATATTTATTATAAAAACATATTCCTTGTTTATCTGAAATTCACAATTACCTGAGCACACTCCACTTTATCTGACAATCCAACATGAAGAAAATTCTAAATGTCCATGCCAGAGCTCCTGCCCCAGCTATTCTGGTTGAATTGGTCCAGGGTGCAGCCTGGGCAAGTGGATGTCACAAAACAACTTATGTGATTTTAACACGCAGCCCCGGTAGAGAGTTACTTATAAAAAGTCACCCCCTTATTAATCAGGTGAGGACACTGAAACCTAGGGGATTGTATAATATGGCCAGTGGTAGAATGGGGATGACAATTTAAGTTTTAGGTACTCTTTGCCCTATATTCTCTCCATCTTGAGTTGAAAGCATGTTTCCTTCCTTGGGAGCTTAAATGGCACCCTCCATTGTGAACTTTATTGGTTCCTAGATCCCTGAGGTTGGGGGTCATCTCTCCTCATCTAAGTCACTCCTCTTGACCCCACAGACCTCATCCTAGTGAAGTATTCAGAGTGCATTTAGATATCTGCCTATTATGAATCTTAATTCATGGATGCTTTAAAATTCATTTATTCTCACCCTTAACCTCACATCTGGTTGCTTTAAAAAACAATGTGTCTGGGTGTCTGGGTGTCATCCCCAGAGGTTCTGATTTAATTGGTCTGGGGTGCAGCCAAGGCACTGGGAGTTTTGGAAAGCTCCCTGAGGGATTCTAGTGTGCAGACGGAGATGAACAGGACTGCTCTATCAGACCCTTCAAATGCAGTGGACCAGGGGCCTGTGCTCTAAACTTGTCTGTAAATGGTGGGTCCAGCTGAGCCCATCACATATGTGTATAAATCAGCAACTTCAAAGGCTGGAAACACTGAGCTTGACTGCAGGGTAAACCTGGAATGCCTCATATGTTATTATTTCAAGACTTGTCAAGGGCTTCCCTGGTGGCACAGTGGTTAAGAATCCGCCTGTCAATTCAGGGGACATGGGTTCGAGCCCTGGTCCGGGAAGATCCCACATGCCACGGAGCAACTAAGCCCATGAGCCACAACTACTGAGCCTGTGCTCTAGAGCCCATGAGCCACAACTACTGAGCCCGTGTGCCACAACTACTGATACTGAAGCCCGTGTGCCTAGAGTCCATGCTCCGCAACAAGAGAAGCCACTGCAATGAAAAGCCTGTGCACTGCAAAGAAGAGTAGCCCCCACTCGCCGCAACTAGAGAAAAGCCTGCACGCAGAATGAAGACCGAACGCAGCCATAAATAAATTAATTAATTAAAAAAAAAAAAGATTGCCAGTTTAAAGAAAAAAAAAAAAGGCTTGTCAAAGCATCTGAATCTGTTCTAATTAAGAAACACATAGTTTCCTTAGATTCCATCCTCTTAAAATACATATATGAGCCTTGTATGTATTTCCACTAGTCCTAGAATATCACGTTTCTGAGATGACATGCAGAGTAGACAGTTATTTAAAATAATAATAAAGAAAGAGGTAGGAGATGAGGAGTGGGAGAGAAAACCAGCATTTGGTTAATGTGAACTTTCTAACTAGCAGTTTCAAGGTGCTAGAAATACTTTCCTAGCCCCAGTCCTTCCCTGTGATCTTATACTTTTTCCACGCATCAGAAGAAAGTGGACCAGGTTCCTGCTTTAGAAACAGCTGCATATCAGGCCCTTTGTGAGGAAGGAAGAGTTCTTAAGCAAAGTATGTTGGCAGGAACTAGGACAATAAAGAGTAAGACTTTGTACTTTCTTCCCGCTTTCTTCTTCAAGAATTGAAATGCACTCAGAGCAAGCCAGGGATGGATTGCTACTATTCAAGACAGACAGATGAGGGTCCTCAGAAGTCTCAAAATTGCAGAGTATTATTTTCCACACTTGTGAAGGTTATTCATGGTTTTTCTATAGGGAAACCCAGTCTTTCCACCTGTCAAGGAGTGGTGAGTAATTAGAATAATAATTAGGCTTATTAATTAGCCTGATCCCATTGTATTAAACCCCATTACATCTCTAGAAGATTGACAAATTAGATTTAGATGACTAGATCATATGATTGGATGTTCACCAACTTATCCAAGCCAGACTTCCCAACTTCCATTTCAAAGGTTCTTCACAACTAAGAGCACCACCCATGATTTTGTTGTATGGTTCTTGTTTTATTCTTTAAATCAGATAGACTTTGATTCAACTCCTTCTAGGTTAATTGAGAGAAAACTAGGCTACACAGATGGAGAGATTTATTGACTCAGTACAAGGCAAGGCTAATCCCCCCATCAGTTTCAATGCACCTGAAAATCCTTAGAACTGTCCTGTAAAGCTGGGAAGTATCTGTAGTAGTGTATTCAAGAGTGTTATAATTTTCACCAAATTATGATATGTGCTTTGTAAATCTAGCGAAAAAAGCAAAAAGGAAAGATGTATTAGGTGGGCCATCTCTTTTTAAATGACTACTTGTCAGAAATATCTTTATAGAGATATTAATTTGTATTATGATCCCTTTTATTTTTCCTTTCCTCTCTTCCAATTCTTAAACACTCCTTTGTCTCACAGGAAGTTTATATCAGATGGTTAGAAACAGAAGTTATCTTTAGACTACCTGGGTTCTAAGCTCACGTTTTACACAGACTTGAAGCCTCCCAGACAAGTGTCATGGATATGAGGTGACCAGTAAAGAAGCTAAAACCAAAGAATATTTTGCCCCGCGTTGTACCCAAGAGACTAGAACCCTAGCGTGGGCTGTGTCTCTCAGAATTTGCAAAACCTGAGTTTGGGCAAAACAACTTTCAGAGTTTGGAGTCAATGGTTATCAAAGGATTTGCAGGCTTGGACAAGAAGTAGGGTTGTAAGATTTAGCAAATAAAGATATAGGACATTCAATTAAATTTGCATTTCTGGTAAATGTTGAATTGCTTTTTAGTATAAGTATGGCCATGCAATATTTGTGACACATTTATGCTAAAAGTTATTCATTGTTTATCTGAAATTCAAAATTAGTTGGATGCCCTGCATTTTATCTGGCAAACCTAGCAAGGTGGATTTCATTATTGATTATGATGGATTGACAGATCCTGGCTTCCATTTTCCAGAGAGCAAGCAAGCCTCCTTGATTCTTGGGTGTTACTAGGTCAGAGGAAGGGCTCCCCTTTAATGGCTGAGATATATTTTCCATGAGTTGGACAAGATGAAATCTCAGAATAAGATGTAATTATTTTAAAAGGTATTTCTTGCACATCAAAGTCTTTGATTGCATATGCATACTCATTATAACCATAATCCCTGTCTATCACAGACATGTTTCCTAGGAGATCTGGACATTTGGTCACTTTCTTGTAGGAAGATGTAGAGGTGGAGGGAGAGAATCTTGAGGGTTTGTTCTTATTTTTTCTGAATGTGACAAGGGGTCATTTTTCATGCTCTAAAAAGAGATTAGAACACTTCTGGTGCCATGTTTCTAAAATAGAAAATATCTGATATCACCAGAATGTCATTGGTGTCAATGGAAAGTGGACTTTATAATACTTCTCTTCAAAGAAATAAACGTTGGGTTTTGTCCAGCAAAGTGTATCATGTCATGTAAGTATACCACAAATACATTAAAATCAGGAAGACCAGCTTTTCATGAAAAACCAAACACTATAAAGATTCTCAGGGAAATGGCTTACCCATTTGTCTACCCATATAGGGAAATGTCTACCCATATAGGGAAAAGAACTGTCTACCCATGTCTACCCACAAATGTCTACCCACAAATGTCTACCCATATAGGGAAAAGAACTGGACACAAGAGGTTCGTGAATATGGCCCACTAAACCAACCATGGCTCACATTGCCATTTGCAAGGCAGTGAGGGACCAATAATGGGTGAGTCTTTCATTTGTTTCTTGGATGGAGCATGGCTGCTGACTAATAGGTCGAGGATGAACCACAGCCTGGGACAGGAAGTGAAGAGGGATCCCTGTTCAGCTCAATCTAAAGGTGAAATCGAGGCAGGCAGATTATAAGGTTCCAAGAATCAGTTCAGGCCGGAAAAGAGGATTAACATCCCATCTCTCAATGACACTATGACAAAGTCTTTCTTGTTTAATTTTATTCTTTTTTTAAAAATGAGCAACAGTCTTAAGATCCTGAGTTTAAAAGCCTGATCCTGGCCTGAGTCACTGACACCACTCCCTAACTGCTCTCCTCTGCAGGTGTGCTGTGGGGCTGCTTCCACTCACACCCAACCCTATCCCCTCCCCACACCCCCCAACTCCCCGGAACAATTGTAAAATTGAAGGAGATCCTCTCAGGGTGGTATAGCTTCAGGCATATGAATTCCTTCCAGGGCTCTCTGAGCTTGGAAGCAGTTTAAAGGTAAAAAGTTTGAAGAGTGAATGAGTTCCCAAGAATAAACAAGTTTCAAAGGAATCTGAATGAGGGATTTTGTTTTTGTGGGATATTTTTTTAAATGACATTTGCTTACTTAATGTAATAACTCCTTGAATATATTGCCTTGAATGATATAATTTATTTACATAATTCTGGATTGGAAAACCATGAGCAAATTCAAAGAAAACTTCTGGAAAGAAGAAAACTTGTTTTTGTGAGGATTTTAGAATGAAATATATGAGATATGATATATGTATATACACTGATGGCAGTGTGTAAGGCCATATTTCTAGCATCCGACAGTATTTACAAACAAGTGATTGTTGAACTGGGAAGGGATGGCCTCCCTCCAGAGTGTTACTTTGGGTTCTTGAAATCTTACTTGAAGTGACCCTTAGGAGTGGAGTCTACTTATTATTTGAAAGAAAGCATGTTTCATTCCAAAGTGTTAATGTCGAACGTACTAATTTTAAGTAATTGATGGATGACCTTTCTTTAATAAATAAATTCCATTTTTCCAAAAAAAAAAAAAAACCCAAAATACATATACACACATATATTTCTTTCTAAAATCCTCACAAAAACAAGTTTTGTTTTTGTGTATGTTTATATTATATATATGCAAATACATACATATCTGTATATTATACAGAAGTAGATATAGATTACATACATATATAGGTATAGAGAGATATAGATATATAGATATTTGGAAAAGAGGACAAAAATTAATTTAGATCATAAGCCAATTTCTAGCCTGTTTTAATTTATGCCAAATTATTTCTATGGGATTCAAAAGAAGATGGTGTTTTATAGTTATTCCAATCCAAGTTTCTGCTTTTTAAAGCATTTGCTACATTGACTGTTACAAAAGGAGGGAAGTCCTTTAAGTACTGAACATTCTAAACCTGAGTTAAGCTACACCTAGATTCCAGGATAATTGTTCAATCATTTGAGGGATTTGTCTATTTATTGGACATAGAAAAGAAGATTTGATGAGAAAACTAGAAATTATCTGCTCCAGATTGATGTCAGACAAGAATCATATAGTGATTTTGTTTTCTGTATGATTTTGAGGAGAAAACATTAACAAACCACTCTAGAAGACTCCAGAGTCACTAAGGTTTATCTACTGGGAGTATCTGTCTAAGTGTAGATTCCATTGGTAGCCTCCTGCTTCAATAATTTCTTCCAAAGTTTCATTTCCCATGTCAGAATTCTTACCTGGCTTCTGTCTACAATAAAATATTAATAGTCGGTAACATTTCTGGTTCTGACACTGAAATAAGAATGGCAGAATAAAGTAATGAAAGCAGATTAATAACTGAAGCAGTTTTTAAAAGTATCCTTTCTTATGTGAACCCAACCTGCCTAGAAATTCAGTAAGATGAGAGTTTTATTCATGAAAAATTATCTACTGGATGTCGTTTTGGGATTGGGAGAGTCAGAGAGAGTATAGAACTAGACTTTTCAAAAGACATCATAGATTTTCTTCTAAAGGCATCAAATAATAGATTCACATTACTGCTAAACGTCTGGCTTTCCTAGACTCATGTCCCAGCATGCGTAGCACACATGTCCCTGCTTAGCAAGAGCATCAAGGGGGAAATTCAAAGATAGAGTTGAGAAATGTGGAGGAAATGAAGCACTAGATTTCCTGAGAGATACATGAATTATAGAAAAAGATGAACTGGATTATTTTCAGGAGTGCTCTTATAGGTGGCAAACTGCAAATCTTTTGATAATTTTATTGGGAACAAGCACTTTGAAGTCACATTTGACTAGTATCTTGTGTTTTTACAAATGAGACCCTAAGGTGAGGCTGAGCCATTTGGCATACTCTGATTATTTTGATCACATAGACATATTTTATAAGTCCACATGGAATATGAGTTTTGTAAAAATAAGAGTTATAAATTTCCTCTCTGATTCTTCATGTCTTGTTGGTTCATGCCCAATAAGTGAAGCTGGAATGATTTCTAAACTTGTTCAGATACAGGTCTACTACATAAATCCCTCAAAATATTACTAATAGTAACTTACATTGTGGAGTATTTTACAGCTTATAAAATGCTTTCTCAAATTATCATCTTTATAACACATCACTTTATTTCTGCCCTGCAATATCTGGAAGGCTGTGCAAATATCATCTTTAACCAGAAAGCATACAGTCTATTTGGTTAACATACACTCACACTAACTTTAAGTTGCTTTTGAGTCCAAATAGAACCATCCTTGAATGGGTAGTGGTCTTCCTTTCTCTTGCTTTTACAGCCATCTCTTCAATCTCTGGCTCCACCTGGTGGAATATTGTGAGGTCATAACTATGGGCATCATTGTTCCTGAATCTACCTTATGGGGCCAGTATTGTGATTTATGATCCTCCAAGGAGATAAAAGTATGTCTTTCAGAATCTGTAGATTGGATTACCTATTGTCCCCTCAAATTTTCTCTCGCTAATGTGACTGCCTCTTGGAGTGGAATATCTATTTTGCAAAAATACCCCTTTCCAGTAGGACTAAAAAAGAAATGACACACAAGTTAAAAGAGAACCCTATCCTGCCAACAATAGCTTACACTGTTCTTCTGTATTTCTCACTTCACTGAAACACATAAGAACATCTCCCATGAAGCAGGGTGGGCTAAGGGTGCTATCAAAGGAAAAACTGAGATTTATAGTATGAAAAACTGAAACTTCTGCTAACTGCATTTCCCCAAAACAAAACAAAAAAATTATGGAGGCAGAGACAATATCAAAAGGCAAGTGTTTTGATCCTCCGTGTAATGTTTATAACTTGTACATGACATTGCTTAAAATAAACAAGTTAGATCCTTCTTTTATTATGTTCCATAATATACATTTTACATATTTTTGAATATCTTAAATATTATGCAACAAAAAATGAAATGAAGAAAATCTCCTTCTCCAAAAAGATTAAAAAAGCAAAATCAAATGAAAGAATGGTATTAAAGTGAGTGTCACTTTATCCCTCCACAGCCACATCTTCTCTTCATGGTTGGAGGAGAAGCTTGTCTTGTTCTGTTTCTTAACCACTGTGGATCTTCCCACACTTAGGTTATGGGAAAGAGTTTCCCTCATGAGGGAGCAGTGAGAAAATCTGGGAGGTGGAGAGACAGTGGTGAGAAGATAACGTGACCCAGACTTCCCCATCTTTTAGACCCCCAGTAGGCTGCCCCCTCTAGGACTAGGAGTATTAATTACCATATATTTTTAATAGACTATTTTAGAGCAGTTTTTGTTTCACAGAAATATTGAGTGGAAGGTTCAGAGATCTCCCGTGGCACCCCCAGCTGCATATACCCACAGCTTCCCTCACTATCAGCATCCCCCAGCACAGTGGCGCATTTGCTACAATGGATGAACCTACACTGACACATCATTATCACCCAAAGTTTAGAGTTTACCTTATGTTTTCTCTTGGTGTTGCACCTTCTTTTTGTTCTGACAAATGTATAGTAACATGTATCTACTATTATTGTATTATACAGAGTAGTTTCACTCCCCTAAAAATCCTCTGTGCTCTACCTATCCATCCCTCTCTACCCCCCAACCCCTGAAAACCATTAATATTTTTACTGTCTCCACAGCTTTGCCTTTTCCAGAATATCATATAGTTGGACTTGTACAGTATGTAGGCTTTTCAGATTGGCTTTTTTCACATAGTAATATACATTTTAAGTTTCCTCCATGTCTTTTTATGGCTTAATAATTCACTTCTTTTTAGTGCTAGATAATATTCCATGGTCTGTATGTACCCAAGTTTCTTTATACATTAAACTACTGAAGGACATCCTGGTTGCTTCCAAGTTTTGATAAATTATGAATAAAGCTGCTAAAAACATATGTGTGCAGATTTTTGTGTGAATATAAGTGTTCAACTAATTTGGGTATATACCAAGGGGCACAATTGCTAGATCTTATGTAAAAATGTGTTTAATTTTGTAAGAAACTACTAAACTTTTTTGCAAAGTGGCTGTACCATTTTACATTCTCACCAGCAGTGAATGGGAGTTCCTGTTTCTCTACATCCTTGCCAGCATTTGGCAGTGTTAGTGTTTTGAATGTTGGCCATTCTAATAGGTGTATAGTGGTAGCTCATGGTTGTTTTACCAAGTGATTTTAAAAACAAACCTGCAAGGTGGATGGCAGTCACATTTCAGGAGATACATGGCTTGTGTTGTGTTCTTTCCAAGTCTCCATGCTAAGTAGAGGGCTTTCCTTTCTCCCTTGCTACTAACTATAGCTTAAGGGCCAAATCACTGATATCTTTGGGTTTGTCTTTTCTTTCCCAGATTAAGAAGGAATCAGGATAGCTTTCCAACCCTGACTGTGGAATAGAATCACCTGGGAAGCTTTTAAAAAGTGTTGTTCCCCAGGTACCACAACAGATTACTTAAATCAAAATCTCTGGGGGTGAGGCTTTGGCATGGTATTTTTTGTCTAAAAGCTTCCCATGAGATTCTAATATGCAGCTTTGATTGAGTCTTACTGGCTTGAGGACCTGTAAGATCTCTTTTCATCCTTAACCTCTGCACCATCCATTCCGCATTTAACAGTCTCCTCCACACTCCCCTTTCGTACATTATATAACAACCACTTGCTAACTGGATCTTCATTCTCAGATACCATAGTACAAGTATTCCAATTTCAATTTTTTATTTCTTTATGTGGCATCATGTTCTCTCCTGCCTTACTACTGAGGGAGTGGAGAGGAGATCTATAGATCCCTTAAGATCACCTAAATATACTATTTATATCAAGAGATAAACCGTCATTTACTTAGAAGAGTTGTAATTCTGTTTGATTAAAAAAAAGTCAGTGATATTAGTATTCCCTTACTTCTTATACAAACAAAATAGTGTTGGACCAGGGCAAATTAATTACCATAGCAAAAGTTACCTTGTTACCCTTTAATGCAGCTCTTTGGTACTGTTACAAATGTGTATGTGTCTGGCCAAGTTGAGTCCTCCACATTGCATGCCAATAATTTGTTTCTCCATGGACAACTTCCTTTCCCATGCCTTTGGAAATTATTTCAAAAAATTTACTTTTCTTCTCTTGACCCCTAGACATACCTTATACTGCATTCTAGGCACATAACCTTGAAGCTTTTTTTTTTTTTAATAAGAAGCTTGATTAAGTCTACCGTTAACTTCTGACCTTACTACCCACTCACTTATCTGTTTCTGCATGCGTTTGCTCTTTTTTGCTGTATCTGTGGAAGAAAAGTTACTTTCTGCTCTGCATTGCTTATTATTCCTGCTATTGTCTCAATCATATGCCCTCTTACCTTTTCAGAGCCTTTGATTTCTTTTACTCATTTGTATCCAAATGTGGCTCAGAATAAATCTATGTCTTGATCTCTTATTAACTACTTCCACTTGGTTGTTCCACTGGCACTTCAAAAAAGAGTGCAAAAATGCCACCCCATTTTGCTTCGATTGTGATCTCAACAGGAGTAGTCATAAGAAATAAAGGTTCTTCATCAAGCAATACTTCTTGGTCATTAACTACATAAACTGTATATGTAAAGATGCATATGGTACAGTGCTTACCCCCGGAGCAGCTCACAAAACTCTTTGTTAATTGGGCAAATATGATATACGATATATAGTTATCCTACATGCACCCCAGTACACAGTCATCAAAAGAGTAAACAAGCAATGCAGTGTAAAGCACCTAGCACATGGAAGTCATTCCATCCTGCTGCTTATGGAAGAACTGGACTTTGGGCTAAGCCTTAAATCGTTAAACAAATTCCAGGTACTTGTAGGGGTTGGCATTCCCAATAAGCAAACAGCAGTGAGTGAATATGGAACAGAGTTGTAGAAAGAAGTGTTTGAGGATAATGAGCAGGTGTCTATGTTGGTGGGGAGTTCTTCCAGGTCTTAAGAAAGACTCACTCATTTAATTTCCTATAAATTAATTTGCAATGAGGTGTCAATGGCTCAATGATACATGGCCTAGGACATGAAAGGATTTTTCTAGATTAATGCTTCCATTCAAAGGGCTACATCTCTAAAAGTAGTGTTTTCAAATCAGATGGTAGGATGATTTGGGAGTCGGAGAAACTTTTAGCATCATCACTCAAACCATACCACAAAAGATAATTTGGTCAAGTCCCACTGAAAGATGAGCTGATAAAATGTTGGTTTTGAAATTGCTTTTTTATTATTGTTATTATTATTTTTAGCTGTTTGGAAATTCTCTTCCTTCTATGGGGAGGTGAATGAATTTTAAAGTAATATGGTAATTGTATGTGAGTTTGTGTGCTTGTGTTTATGCCCTGGGGCGTCCTAGGTGAAGGGCTCCCTTGAAAAATTCGAAACAAATAAATGAAATGAGAGCTGACCTAAATTTTTGCCTCAAACTGGAACAGAGTTCAAACTTTTGAGGAGGATCAAAAGCTTGATTAACAGTTGTTTATTTGTTTTCAGAGGCTTTGCTTCCCTCCAACTCAAAAAAGTAAAAGTGATCAAACACTACACTCTGAGAGAGACTCTTGTCTCAATATTTCCAACCGGGTTGAAACCAGAAAGTACTTGTGAGGCAATTGGGAAACCCAAGTGACTTGCAGCCTAAGGTCCAAGATTCAAGGGGTTAGGAGGAGTTCAGCTGTGTTTCATGTTGGCATCCAAGGAAAACATAGCAGTAATGTTGTGTTCAGTGGAACTGAGATCCTACAAGGGGAGAAAACATCATTATGTCAAAGAGAAAAAGTACATGGCATTTGTGTTTCCCACCAATGTCTAGGGGAAAGTACATTTATTGATTGGTTGAAAAGCAAAAAAAGACCCCTGGGATGTGTTGAGACCTGTGGGTTAACTTGAGGCAGCTGGCGTAAGGCATGAGCCATGAAGGAGAAGTCAGGGGACTTGGAAATGAGGCCCTCGTCTCACAGCTGTGTGACCTTGGGCATGCTGTGTAGCTCCTACAGAATTCGGTGTCTGAATCTGTAAAGTATTCACTTGTTCAGAAATACCCATGGCTTGTCCTTGTCTTGCAGGACACACTGAAATAGTACTTTCAATTTTTCTGAATTGGGTAAGAACCAATCATACCCTTGAGAACAGTAAAATTCAGGAGTGGGTCTTAAGACATACCAAAATCATTTTTAAAAAGAGATTAAGGGCTGTGAGAGTTTGGTGAAAGGAGGGGGTCATTTGGCTTAACTTCCATGCTTTGGAAGGCTTTATAAAAATAGAATTGAAAGTGGGTAGAGTTTTGGCATAGAGAAATTCATTGGGTGAAAGAAAGGCATTCCAAGCAGAGGTAACAACCATTAAAAAAAAGTTACCATGACAAGAAAAAGTAAGACTTGACATGGCAAATAACAAGTAGGCAAAAATGGGTGCATAAACTGGAGAAGCGTTAGCAGATAACTTTGGAAACATCATTGAAGCCAAAGGATAGCTGCCAGTTTAGATTTTATTTTATATGGAACAGAAGGTGAGCCCATTCCATTAATTTAAGTGAGCAGTGGTACGGCCTCACCAGCACAATGGTTGTGCTTATATAGAAAGGAGATTGTGAGTCTCAGGGTTACGATGGAAGTAGGATCAAGAAGATCTGGCAACTGAATGTGGCCAACAGGTGGGCCAGAGGAGTCAGAGAGCTAAGTCTTCATACTTGAATGACTTGGGAGATGGTGCAGTTAACTTGCGGAAATTGGGATAGTAGCAGGCTTGAGAGAGAAAATGGTGAGTCTGATTAAGTTTGAGGTTAGAAAGATGTCTGGGTGAAGACGGGATTATGAAACATAAGATCAAGAGCTAATGATGGCTTGAGACAACGATGGAGTCATTTGCATTGACATCATTGAAATCATGAAATTACTGGATATTGATGGCCATTATTAAATATATTATCCTGAGTCTGATACCAGCTGTACAGATATTTTCCCTGGGCTTTGTTGATAAGTTTCCAGTGGAAGTGTGGCTCTTGACAACTGGACTTTGTCCCTGGAACTTAGACCTTTCTCTACTGAGCTGAATTTCAACACATACATGAGTTCTTCAAGTCTAATCCAGCTTTTGCCTTTCACTGCCTGTTTTGATCTCCCTGGTTTTCATCATGACTCCAATTCATTAAATCCTTGACCTATAGCTCCCATGTTGATAAGAGTTAGAAATGCCTATCAAAATATTTTCAAAAGAAATATCAAAAGAAAAATGGATGTGTCAGGCTTTTGTCTGCATCTTTAGATTTCTGATTTTAACTCTTCAAATAAAACCTGTGTCTTCAGGATCTGGATGTATCATTTTAATACTTTCCATAAACAATATGCATTTTAATATTGTTGCATTTCCAAAGGACATTCCAGGATAATTTCAGTGCCAAGGAAACATAAGAAATCCCTTCCCTGTACATATCACATTTTTTCTTTTACATTCTTCTAGAAGGGCTCATATAGATCATATAGATATTTAATAGTCAGAGACATATAAAGAGATAAGATGATACAATTATATGAGGTAGATGACCTGCCTTGAGGCCAGGCTTTAAAACTTTGTAGTTCTGTGACTTTTGATAAATCATGTCAGATTTCAGAGTTGCACCTCAGTAGTGTGAGAATACAATGAGGTATAGCACCATTCTCTGAAAGCTATAAATAACTAAGAAACATAAAATATTGTAACATTTGATAAGGGCAGAATAAAGATAAATTATTCACCATAATCCAGAATATTAGAAGTAGCACTTACATAGTAATTTTACATTTATTTGTATTATTATCATTATTTGATTAATGCTTATAATCAGTATCAGATTTCTAGCTACATGATGAAGAGTCTAAGCCATCTTTTGCTCATCATCATAACCCCAATAGTTTGTATTGCAAGTGCCATATAGATAGATGTTAAGTAAAAACTTTTGAATGAATAATTGAATACGTTGTAACTTAAATTTAGTCATTTTAGTGTAATAAAATAAACAATTTAAATTAGGAAAACCATTTCCCTTCTAAAATTCAATATAGAGGATTGTACAAATTGTTACAAGAGGAATCTGGATAAAATGTATGGATGAAAAATCTATGGCAGCAAAATGAAGAAGTTTTGAAATGAGGGATGACTGAAAAAACTTTGAGGCCTTAGCCCTGTTTTCCTCTGATTCTGTAGCTAGAATAAACCACCACTGAATTGATCTCTTACTAAATAGTCTTTCTTGTGTTATAATGTTATGTTCCCTTTGCTTTGTTTTTTGTGTGCTACTATGTAAAACATATGTTCTTCGAAGAGCAAATAACACTCACATTTCATCCTCTTTTCTATTACTCCTTGAAGTTTTATCTTCATCTACATAATTTTATTGAATTTGCTCTCAAAGAGTTCCCTGACAGCTTTATAGAACATTTCCCTTGCCTGTGCTGATAACCTCTCCTTTCTTGAATCTCACTTCCTTTGGCTTCTACAATAAATATATTTTTAAAATTTTCCTCCCTTTTTAAACTTTCTTTGTCACCATGTTTTTTTTTTGTTTGTTTGTTTCTTTTTTTGCAGTACGCAGGCCTCTCACTGTTGTGGCCTTTCCTGTTGTGGAGCACAGGCTCCGGACGTGCAGGCTCAGGCTGCCATGGATCACGGGCCTATCTGCTCCACAGCATGTGAGATCTTCCCAGACCGGGGCACGAACCCGTGTCTCCTGCATCAGCAGGTGGACTCTCAACCACTGCGCCACCAGGGAAGCCCATCACCATGTTTTTTGACCTTATCCCCAACAACCTCAAATAGAGGGACTCCAAGAATGTCTTCAATCTCTTCTAGTTTTTCTACACAGTCTTCCTTCACCTGCATAGAGCAAGTTTCAGTAGCCACTTGGACATCTTGACATGGGTATATTCATAATATCCCAACTACCTTGGAATATAAATCACCATTCAGCACTCAAACGTGACTCTTTCTCTTCCCCTCTTTTTCCTTCTTCACCCCATATTCAATAAGAGTCCTGCAAGTCTTACTGCTCAGTATCCATTATGTGACTACCATTATTCTGCCCCAACTATCACAGCCCTTGTTCCATTGGGCTTTATTATAATAATAGTGTCTTATTACCTTACCTCTGTTTCATGGGATATACTTCTGCCAAAATGATCAATCTAATATTTAGATCTGCATATGTCTCTCCTCTCCCTACTAAGTCTCTAAAGTGAAAAGTTCTACCATATATGATTTTTAAAAATAAGCCTCCAAACTGTTTTTCAAATCTCCTTTATTTTTACTTTGTAAATTATATAATATGTAATTATTATTATAGCACATATACCAGGCACTTCACCCATTCAGAGTGTACTATTCAATGTTTTTTAGTATGTTCACAGCATTGTAACATACACCACAATCAATTTTAGAACATGTTCATCACTTTCAAAAAGAAATGCCATATCCTTTAGCAGTCACCCTATCAATGTCCCCTATCCACCCCCAATCCATAGGGGGCCTATGTAACTATCTACTTCCTGTCTCCATAGATTTTCCTATTATGGAAAATATTTTCCTATTTCATAAAGATAAAATCATTTGTATGTGGTCTTCTTTCACTTAGCATGTTTTTAAGGTTCATCCATATTGTAGCATGTATAAGTATTTCATTCCTTTCTGTTGTAAAACAATATTCCATTGTATGGATAGACCATTTTTATTTATCATCGGTTGCTAGTCTCCTTTTGCATTATTTTTTCTTCTTGTTATATACTGTACTCTTATCCTTACAATCTTAAATTCCCTTTTCTCAGATTCTTAGACTTGCATGTACCTGCTTTGTTTTAGAGTTAATTGTTTACATTTCTTTTTTTTTTTTTTTGCGGTACGCAGGGCTCTCACTGTTGTGGTCTCTCCCGTTGCGGAGCACAGGCTCCAGATGCACAGGCTCAGCGGTCATGGCTCACGGGCCCAGCCGCTGTGTGGCATGTGGGATCTTCCCAGACTGGGGCACAAACCCGTGTCCCCTGCATCGTCAGAGAGACTCCCAACCACTGCACCACCAGGGAAGCCCAAGAGCTAATTGTTTACATTTCTTAATTTCCAGTAGATTTTAAGACAATTCTTTACTCTTCCTTAGTTGTTATATTCCTAGAATTTTTTTTTTTTCCCATGGATGCTCAATTCCATCCAATGGAACTGTATTAGGTCTACTGTTTTCAGTATTTTGAAACTTAGGAATGTTATAAATATAGTAAGTATATTATTATGTGTGTGTGTGTGGGATAGTAAGTATATTACTGTGTGTGTGTATAAAATATAACTGTAAACTATACTACATTGTATATATATTATACGATAGGTTAACTATATTGTATGGTAACTACATACTATAATATAGTGCAGTTTATGCAAAAATAAACACAATCTCTCTATATATGTATATATATATAATATACATATATTATATATGTGTGTGTGTGTATATATATATATATATATATATATATATATATATATATAGTATCCATGATGTCCAGATGTTTAAGACTACGATCAGGTACCATATGGTCATTATGCTTATATAATTGATTTGATGCCCTTTATATATGGAATCATATTATTCCTGGCATAAATAAATCCTTGATGATAGATTATCTGTATCAGTTATTTGGAATTCCTTTGCACAAAGGTTTGTCTGTTCTATTTATTTACTTAGATCAGTGTGCATGCATGGATACTCATATTTTGGATTATCACTCAATACTTTGTTTTATTTATTTATTTATTTAGCTCAATTTTTTCCAGTGTTGGCTGTTGAGGATTCTTTCAGAAATGCCTGTGCCCTTTTGGCATTTCCCATCTTTGTTTTTTGTTGTTTGATTGTTTGTTTTAGCACTTCCTTATTTTCTGGCACCACAAGATACTCCAGGCTCATTTTGTATATTCCTTGCCTATGTCATACAATCAGCCATTTCTCCAAGGAGACCTTGGTTCCTCTTGTTGGAGAACAGCATTGAAAACTAATATCTGGGTGCTAGATGTGCTTGTTGCTTCTGAGGTGTGACTGTTTCTAGGTTCTCTCAGTTGACAGTGCAAGAAAATATATGTTTATATATGAACCCATGTATACACACACACACACACACACACACATATATATATAAACATTTATATGCATAACCATTTGTATCTATATTAAGCTAAACATGAGTTCATATATGTCAAAAGAAATCAGCAGTGATAGATGAAGGGTTTGTACCAGGATCCTAGAATTTTCTAGAAATGAGCAGGTTACAAGTACTGCTCTAAATGTTAACACCTGTTGCATTTATATTATTTCCCTTTGCTATCATGTCAGTGAAACTTCAGAAGTACATTCTTTGCAACTTGTATAACATTTTCCATTTTTCAGGTTTTACTTATCAGGCTTGTGAGCCAATTCAAACAATGTTTGTCACCCCTATTACCATTTATTTTGCTTTTGGAGCAAACTGAATAAAACAACAAAATGAAAACTGACAGAAAAGAAGAAAAAAAAAGACAAAGATGTCTCCAACTTGAATTCAGTACCACATGGCTCATTCTACGCTCCCTTTTGCCTTGTATGTGTGTAACCTCCCACCGCAATGGTGACAAACCTGGTTCCCACCCACCATCTTCCATGAATTTACTAAATTGTTTGATTCCTGTATACCCATATAGGGGTTTCAAAAATTTTAACCCATACCCTCATGAGAAACAACTTTAGCAACTAGTGTTTGATATTCTCATATATCTCTGTTCCACTGATTGAGTTGGAACAGCAACCCAAAATAAAAGCTAGTCTTAGGCATTTTATAATCTAGAACAGCAGTCCCCAATCTTTTTGGCACCAGGGACCAGTTTTGTGGAAGACGATTTTTCCACAAACTGGCCCGGGTGGGGGATGGTTTCAGGATGATTCAAGCACATTACATTTATTGTGCACTTTATCTCTATTATTATTACATTGTAATATATAATGAAATAATTATACAACTCATCATAATGCAGAATCAGTGGGAGCCCTGAGCTTGTTTTCACCACCACTCACTGATAGGGTTTGGATATGAGCCTGCAAGCAATTGATTTATTATGGTCTCTGTGCAGTCAAACCTCTCTGCTTATGATAATCTGTATTTGCAACCACTCCCCAGTGCTAGCATCACTGCCTCAGTTCCACCTCAGATCATCAGGCATTAGATTCTCATAAGGAGCATGCAACATAGATTCCTCACATGCAGAGTTCACAGTAGGGTTCACGCTCCTATGAGAATCTAATGCCACCACTGATCTTACAGGAGGTGGAGCTCAGGTGGTAATGTGAGTGATGGGGAGCAGCTGCAAATACAGATGAAGCTTCGCTCACTTGCCTGCCACTCACCTCCTGCTTTGCAGCCTGGTTCTTAACAGGCCACGGACAAGTACCAGTCCGTGGCCCAGGGGTTGGGGACCCCTGATCTAGCAGAACAAGTCCTCCAAGAAAGTCTAAGCTGTAACATACACTGGCCTAGTTTTTTAAATGGGAAAAAATAAGATGCAATTCACCAAAGTATAAAGGATATAAAAAGCATCACAGGTAGGCAAGACCCTGGAAACAATGGAACATTTTCTAACTTAGAGCAGTGCCAGCAACTGACAGTAGATGTGCAAGACCCATTTTGTTAAGTCACTCATGGATTTAGAGTGTTCTCTCACTTTAAACTGAAATTAATTAATTAGTGCTTCCTCCTAATCTGACAGAGGACCATGAAGTAGAATTCCAGGTCTTTACAAAACCAGAAGTGTTCAACAAGCTCAGGGGGTCCAAGCTTAGGTTCACTTCTTCTTTAAGAAAGTTTTACAGGTGTGACATTAGGTTAGGGGCTGGAGGGCCAGAGAGAATGAGGAAACTAGCCACAGCACTGAGAGGGGCTTACTTAAAATTCCTACAGTCCAGGAGTTATTTTTGATGGATCTTCCCAGGAAAGGCACCTGTTCAAAATAACTGGCTATTTTTTTTTTTTTTTTTAGCAAATAGCATCCCATTCATAATTTCTTTTAAAAGTATATCACTTCTGCTAAGGAGGAAACGGAAACTGCCCATTTCAGGATACAACATTACTTTTCATTTCTCCCAGTCCCCTTATTGTGTTTCTTCTTCATGTTCAAATACATCTGGCCTATAGCACAGTTTCTTGTTTATACTGTTGTTCACCTTTCTTTGCACAATTCATGCTAGGTCTCATTAGTAGGATGTTAATCATATAATAGGTGATCTACTAATATCCACTAATATTGAGTGGGAAGCACAATAATTTCATAAGAAAGAGTAATTCAACTTTATAGTTTTTACTCACAGATTTCTCTCATAAAAGGGAAAAATTTCCTTGAGTTTATTTAGATAAGTAGCTTTCTGTCATGAACATTCATAATCCTAAAAGCGAGTTTTTAAGAGTTAGTCCAAAGAATGATATTGTCCTTTGAGTCTCTGAAAGCTGAGTTTACTCATGTTTCCTGCAAGATTTTTTTTTTAATATCATAGGATTTTTCATCATATTTTGGAACTGGTTATATTGTTTAGAAGTCCTCATTGTAAAATAATGGCCCAGCTGCATCAGAATTGACTTGAGGAGATTAAAAAAAAAAAAAGAGGTTCCAGAGTCATACCTCCAGGGTTTTGGATGCAGCAGGTTTGAGGTAAGCCTTGGAAATCTGTCACTTTAAAAGAGTCTCCCAAGTGTTTCTGATGGGAAGTTGGATCACATCCTGCCTCTTATTCTGCAATAGGTGGTTAGAAACTCTCAAGGCTCTATCCTTCCATTAGCAAGAGGTGTTAGTCCTGAATCAAGTCGTTCTCCACATGTGAGTTACACCAGGAGACTGTTCATCTCAGACCTCCTCCAGAGATTGTGTTTGGTTTGCCTTTCTCACTGGTAGTAGCACCAGGCTGTAGGGATGAACTGGATGGCTAAAATGCAAAATTTATATTTGGAAACCATACAAGAGAAAGCCAGTTTCAACACAGATGAATGATAAGCTTTCCATAGCATAGATTTATCAGGACTTCTCCATCCGTTAACAAAACTGCCTGGTAAATTCTTAATGGCAAATAACTCTAGGTTTTCCAGCATTTGGGGAAGGTGGTTTATAGCCCTTTACATTCTACCTGTGTGCCTTGTGAAGTACAATCCAGTGTTTACCACACACCTTGCTCTGACAAGCTCTGAGCCCCAGGGAACAGCGCCATCTGCTGATAACCTGGGACATAGCTTACATGAAAACAGGGTGAGTTGAGTATTTGGAAAAGAGGTACATGTTAATTATTTATTTCCTGGCTTTCTTTCCACTGCTGCTATAACACCCTACTGCCAAGCGCCAGGCGCTCTTAAGGGTGAACACTTCTCTTTGAGTGCCTTGGCTTTCGCTAAGGTGTATTTTCACATATTTTTAAGCCTTAGACAGACAACTCTGCCTATAGGTGCTCATTCATGATCCAGGGAAGCTTAGCACTTGGAGTACCAAGACCCAGAGCCAATACGGAACCAAGGACAAGGCGTGGCCCTTTGGCCCATGGCGGCTTTGATGGTTTATGGAGAATGTCCTGGGAGTCTGACTACAAGAGGCTATGGGGAATTTCATTTCCTGAACAGTTTTTCTTTAGGGCCCAACAACAGCAATCCACAGTTTGAAGTTACCATATTTGCCATTTCCTGTCTGACAGGACAAAGTAGATCCCAGGGAAGCCCAATTTTGGTTAGGTTAAGTCCTTTAAGAAATGAGGTGCTACTTTTCCCCTTGGTAGTTTATTTATGTGTTTGTTTTAATGTTAGAGCCCATCCTTTATAATATCTTCCCCAGGACGAGGAAAGGGAAATGTTGAAAAGAAAAACTGTGCATGTGTGTGTGTCTGTGTGTGTGTGTGTGTGTGTGTGTTCTAACAAGGCCTTTGAAAGATAAACATTTGATGTAGGGAGATGTTGAAAGTAAGAAAGTCATAAGCAGGTTTCATTCAATTTTTCTAAAAATATTTGGCTTTCAAAATTAAACCCACTTAAAGTTTTCCTCCTTGTATTTTCTTAGTCATTTTGACATATTGTAGGGGGTTTCACTGTGTGATAATAATGTTATTTTTATGTAGGTTTTAATAGTGAAAATGAAATCAGTAGACCTCACTGCCCTCCACACAGCTGAAAGTGCATTTCTCTGCCCAATTCTTCCCACACTCATGAAAAAATACCAAATTTAAAAGTAAAGTTCAGCACCTAAGCTCTTGTGAGGTCCTGTAATATTTGATCACCATGAAAAAAATCTATAGCATATATTACAAATAAGAGTGGGAATAAGTGCAGATGGAACTAATTAGAGTTTTCCAGTTTGATTTCACCATTTGCAAAATAAAACTTCATTTTTGAACTGTGTTTATTTTTTCTGTATTCAAAAAGTATATAATCCAATTTTCACTGCTGCAAGGACAGAAGTGGCATAAACACACTCACATGAAAACTCTTTTTCTAAATTAGCACAATATGGGGCTACTTAATTCCAGGTGCTTTAACTTAAAACTTTGCTAGTTTAAGTAAATCAAATTCGATATTATTATAATAATGATTATTAATAATAGTGAAATGTATTGAGAATACTGTTAGGCTATGTTTCTGGGACTTTTTGTGCAATAATTCATTTAATCCTTACAACAACATTGTGAGTTAGATTCTATTACTCTTTCAATGAGGACATCGAGAGGTTAAGTACCTGGCCGAGGGGTGCATATGTCTAGTAAATGGTGGAGCTGATAGAGATAGAGATACAGATACAGGTATATAGAGTCAGGGCTGGGACTAGAGCCATATGTCCTGAGTATGCTTCCTTAAATTTTTTGCTCTGAGGTGCCTCACCCATATCATCCTAGGCCTGGTCTTGCGATATCTATCAATTTCTCTATCTATCGTCTATCTATAGATCCATACTGACAGGTATAGATAGATACATATATACGTGTGTGTGTTTAGAGATAGAGAAAATGAATGAATAGATATGGAGAGGGAGAAAAAATATTAATTTGCTGTTTTCTTTTGACTTTCTGTATGTGACTTTCTCCTTGACCAGCCTTCCTGATTACTCAATTCCTGGGGGCTGGTGATCAGATCTGCCTTGCTCTCCAAGAACTTTTAGTTTCATAAGCTAAGTCATACACATGCGTGCACACGTATACCAATGGTTTTAAAGTGCTCAGTGATAGAAAACATTCCCTTCAGTAGTTGAGAATTGGAGCAAGTTCTTCCACACGAGGGTGTGGAAGAAAGAGGAAAGGCTCTGGTAGAAGAGATAGCATTGTGGACACTCAGGCAGATGGAAATGGGAGGAGAGCATTTCACCAAGGTGAGCTGTCAGTGTGGGGAGCAGGGGAGGGGCGTGTGAAATACTGGAACCCTTTTCAATGTTTTCTCCCTCTTCTCAGTTTTACCTACCTGTCTTTATGCAGTCGAGATAACTTACCTGTCATGGTTTCCTTGGACTGTTTCTCCCCTTTCCTTTGTTAATTTCATGTTAATTTCAGCATGCTGTAATAGAGCACAACACTGAAGTGTTTCAGCTCTGGAGAGACTGCTTCCTGCTGGAGGATTCCGACTGCCACTTTCCAGCTGCATTAATTCAAAAGAAGATGAGAAGGTGAGAAATGAGGCAGGAGCAGGTTTTTGCAACAAACAAGAAAACAGGGAGAGAATTTCAAGAAAGAGATAGCAGGGAGGTGGAGGGCCACTGACAGACTCAAAGGCTACAGTGAGGACAAAATAGAAAACAGCTGAGAGAAGACCTTTTCCAATATGTGGGCCCCATGTGTGATTTTAAATTTCCCAGGAACCACATCAAACAAGAAGCAGGTAAATTTAAGCTTAAAAATGGGTTTTAATTAACCTAGTTATCATTTAACATATAATCAAGATAAAAATTTAAGTTTTACATTCTCGATTTTGTACTGTCTTTGAAATCTAGCACATATTCTACACCAACAGCACATCTCAGTTCAAAAGAACCACATGTCAAGTGCTCAGGATCTCCCTTTGGTTCTCAGCGGCTGTATTGGATGACCCTGATTTAGACAACAGTGAGAAAGCATAGGTGGAGAAGTGAGACTGGAGGTCAAATTCTGAAGACTTAGGAGAGACTGGATGGTAAGGATGTAGGAGCAGAGAATGTGAGCTTCTCTTTTCAGACACTTAAAGGGCAAAGAATTGAGACTACTTTTTATTTTTTTGTTTCTATTTTATTTTTTAATTGAAGTATAGTTAATTTAGTTTCAGTTGTACAGCAAAGTGATTCGTTATACATACACATATATATGTATTCTTTTTCAGATTATTTTCCATTATAGGCTATTAAAACATATTGAGTATAGTTCCCTGTGCTATATACTAGGTCCTTGTTGTTTATCTATTTTATATTTAATACTGGGTATACGTTAATCCCAAACTCCTAATTTATCTCCTCCACCCATTCTCTTTTTTTGGTAACCATAAGTTTGTTTCCTATGTCTGTGAGTCTATTTCTTTTTCTTTTTTTTTTAACGTCTTTATTGGAGTATAATTGCTTTACCATGGTGTGTTAGTTTCTGCTTTATAACAAAGTGAATCAGCTATACATATACATATATCCCTATATGTCCTCCCTCTTGCATCTCCCTCCCACCCTCCCTATCACACCCCTCTAGGTGGTCACAAAGCACCGAGCTGATCTCCCTGTGCTATGTGGCTGCTTCCCACTAGCTATCTATTTTACATTTCGTACTGTATATATATCCATGCCACCCTCTCACTTCGTCCCAGCTTACCCTTCCCCCCACTATGTCCTCAAGTCGATTCTCTACATCTGCGTCTTTACTCCTGTCCTGCCCCTAGGTTCTTCAGAACCATTTTGTTTAGATCCCATATATATGTGTTAGCATAAGGTACTTGTTTTTCTCTTTCTGACTTACTTCACTCTGTATGACAGTCTCTAGGTCCATCCATCTCAGTACAAATAACTCAATTTCGTTTCTTTTTATGGCTGAGTAATATTCCATTGTATATATGTGCCACATATTCTTTATCCATTCATCTGTTGATGGACACTTAGGTTGCTTCCATGTCCTGGCTATTGTCAATAGAGCTTCAATGAACATTGTGGTACATGACTCTTTTGGAATTATGGTTTTCTCAGGGTATATGCCCAGTAGTGGGATTACTGGGTCATATGGTAGTTCTATTTTTAGTTTTTTAAGGAACTTCCATACTATTCTCCATAGTGGTTGTACCAATTTACATTCCCACCAACAGTGCAAGAGGGTTCCCTTTTCTCCACAACCTTTCCAGCATTTATGGTTTATGGATTTTTTGATGCTGGCCATTCTGACTGATGTGAGGTGATACCTCATTGTAGTTTTGATTTTACATTTCTTTAATGATTAGAGATGTTGAGCATCCTTTCATGTGTTTGTTGGCAATCTGTATATCGTCTTTGGAGAAATGTCTATTTAGGTCTTCTGCCCATTTTTGGATTGGGTTGTTTGTTTTTCTGATATTGAGCTGCATGAGCTGCTTGTAAATCTTGGAGATTAATCCTTTGTCAGTTGGTTCATTTGCAAATATTTTCTCCCATTCTGAGGGTTGTCTTTTCATCTTGTTTATGGTTTCCTTTGCTGTGCAGAAGCTTTTAAGATTCATTAGGTCCCATTTGTTTATTTTTGTTTTTATTTCCATTTCTTTAGGAGGTTGGTCGAAAAGGATCTTGCTGTGATTTATGTCATAGAGTGTTCTGCCTATGTTTTCCTCTAAGAGTTTTATAGTGTCTGGCCTTACATTTAGGTCTTTAATCCATTTTGAGTTTATTTTTGTGTATGGTGTTAGGGAGTCTATTTCTGTTTTGTAAATAAGTTCATTTGTATCATTTTTTTAGATTCCACAAACAAGTGATATCATATGATATCATAAACTAGTTTTTAAATACTTCTCTTAAGATAACCGAGGTGAGGTTCATGGAAAGGGTCAACACATGAAGAATGAAAACCTAAAGACATGAGGGAGAAGTTGTGAGGCAAGCATTCTCCACTGAGGGTGAGACCTAGAGTGTCCGGGACCACCACCATGAGTGTTTTGGTTCTGCATTTTGCTCTTGTCTTCAACAGGCCTGCTTCCCTCACAAGTTAACTAAATGCCTTCCTGGAGGCATTAGGGTTTGCCCCTCTTAAGGGCCCGGGTGGCCAAGTTTAACTTGACAAATGAGAGATTCTTTTTTGTGAGAAGAGAAGATGATTTGTTGTGAGTATGTCGGTTTTATTCTGAAAACCCAGAGTTTGAGTAGGTTATCTCCTGTTTCCATTGTCTTAGATTCACCCATCATCCATTCATCTACTCATGCTTGAACAATATAAAATATTTTTTGAATTCTTACTAATTTTTTCCTCAAAAACTTCTAGTAAATGCAGTAATTCTTTCCTTCCTTCATTCATAACCTTAAATGAGCCCCCTCACTCACTTTCTTTTGTCTCTTTTTCCATCAATAGGACCAACTTAAGGCAAATTTTTAAAATGATGAATTTGATTTTTGGCATCTTTCCATCTTGTTTTATGCACCCTCTGTTTTCTAGTGTGAACTTATCCTTTTTGACCTTGCCCCAAGATCCATGTCATCTGAACACAGTGGTTCAGCACCACTGTGTCAACACTGCCACCATCTTTCATACCAACACCACCATCAACAACAACAATTAAATTTTTCTGGTTCTACTGGAAACTCCACTACTTATTAGGAGAAAAAACAGAGGAAGTAAATGTAAATCAATGATTTTGATGCCTTTAACTTTTCCAGAAGCACTGGTATTCTAAAAAGAGAATGGTCATTAACACACATGGATCTCTGTTTGTTGAACAACAAAGTGAGTGACAATATCTTCTTCTCCAGCATTTATATATTTTCAGGTATGTACCAAGTTGAATGAATCTTAGAGTAAACACCTGTATATCTACCACCTAGATACTACCGGTATCATTTTGTTATATTGCTTTCTCGCATATCTGTGCATTTGTCTCTCTATTCTTCAATTAATCCAAATTATTTGCCTGTGCATTTCAAAGTAAATTGCTTTATGCAGACATCAAGATACATTCCCCTAAACACTTTAGCAAGCATATCATTAACTAGATTTCAACATTTGTTTTGAGATAAAATTTACATGCAATGCAATGCAATGGAATCATAAATGTATTTTGTTACTTAACTTTGATGAATTCAAACAACCATGTAGCTCAAGTCTCTGTCCAGATTGAGAACATTACCACCATCCTGGAAAGTTCTCTAAGAGCAGTAATTCTCCTGATTTTTTTTCCACCATAGATTTATTCTAGACTTTCATATAAATAAGGCTTCTTTCATTCAACATGTGATTTTTGAGATTCAGACAATATCATGTATTTTATTTAATTTTATTTATTTATTTATTTAACATCTTTGTTGGGGTATAATTGCTTTACAATGGTGTGTTAGTTTCTGCTTTATAACAAAGTGAATCAGTTATACATATACATATGTTCCCATATCTCTTCCCTCTTGCATCTCCCTCCCTTCCCCCCTCCCTATCCCACCCCTCCAGGCAGTCACAAAGCGCCGAGCCAATATCCCTGTGCCATGCGGCTGCTTCCCACTAGCTATCTACCTTACGTTTGTTAGTGTATATATGTCCATGCCTCTCTCTCGCCCTGTCACAGCTCACCCTTCCCCCTCCCCATATCCTCAAGTCCGTTCTCCAGTAGGTCTGTGTCTTTATTCCTGTCTTACCCCTAGGTTCTTCATGACATTTTTTTTCTTAAATTCCATATATATATATCATGTATTTTAGACAGAGCACTCCCATCCCTGCCCCTGCTCCTGCCCTCCTGGAGGAGCTCACACCTCCTCCTCTCACCTCTTCTTGCTCCTCACCCCACCTCCTGCTCAGTATCTGCTTTGGTTTTTACTAATAAATCAAGTTTGTTGTAAAGTTCTAACTGTTGCTGTTGCTTTTATTTTGAATTCCTACAGGACTTGCTTAACATCAGAATGCTTACATATCAGAACAATTTTTCATATTATATCATTTAAGTAGTATTATTAATTTTCTTTTTTGGATATCTCCATTTAGCATATATAAAGAAGACATGGAAAATGACTGGGAGAGAAAGGATCCATGTTATATACTGTGACCTGATGATGTGATCTCATTGAGGCTGGGAGCATTAGGGGTCTGATGATGGTCTGGTTTCCTCATGAGCAGAGCTGCAGCATGCACCCTCCCCCAAACTAGATAAGCTATCACTTGTCTCTGGCCAGAATTGGCCAAGATCTTGAGGAAGGTGACGGATGCTGCCAAGCTCCTATGCAGAGATATGAACTATGGCTAGGAACGACTCCTTCCTTGCTAAGAGATGGCATGTGTTAGGGATGGGCCAGGAGAGTGGATGACTGTAAACCCATAATTGTATAATTCAAGGGCTGCCCTCAACAGCAAGTGATTACTTCTGACATCATAGACCAACCAATGTCTTCGTGATGCTCTAACCCCCAATGCCTCCTGTTACACTGAGTCAGGCAAGAAGAGCAAGTCTCTCCAGATTGAACAGGGGAAATTTGGGATAATCACCTACTGAGAAACTTAAGCTTTGATCTCAAGAAATGAAAATAAAAAGGATCAGCAAGAATATTTCAGGAGCCTTAAACATGATCTCTTCTTAAGCATCTTGCTTCCCATTTAATTTAATTATCATAGCTCCAAGATTATGTTTTGCAAAAGGATTTAGAGACATATTTTAAATGTTATATGTATATATATGTCTGTATATTTTCATTTTCTTCTTCTTGTAATTTGTTGGCATGAAATCAAAGATTATTATAAGAATGTCTTTCATTTAGGGTGAGAGCAGTTATCTTTGTTTCCTTTCTTGATCTCATCAGATCAGAGTGGGTTTTACTAGAGTGAAATCATAGCTTTATTAGTCATATCCTAATGCTAGGAATGACCATGCCCTTGTGAGTGACTACAATGAATGGAGATTAGGCTTAAAACGTAAATCTCAGACTTGTGGATATTTTCTTCTCCATGTTTTTTTTGTTTTTTAATATATCAGAAAGGAAAGATTTAACTCACTGGAGTTATTTTAAGAAAATCAATTTCCATAAAAATTGCTCACTCATAAATTTATACTTCTCTTCCCCTCACTGCATAATTGGTTTCCAGTGTTCAGCTTAGCTCTCTGCTCCATGGTTTCATAAAACTTTTATTCCTGGTATTTTTCTGGTCAAGCCATTCTTCTGCTAAAAGACCTGGCAGCTCTTCATTGCCTGAAGGATAAATTCCAAAATTCTTAGTGTGGCATTCAAGGCTTTTCAGAAGCTGGCCCCAAACTATTTTTCTAACTTTACTTCTCCCTGGGCATTCTTGCCCAGTTTCCTCCCATTTCCTTCCCAGTTCCTATAATTCTTGCATTCTTTTGTCGCTTCCCTATGTGCAAAGGGTTTTTTGTGTGTGTGCAATTTTCTACCACCACAGTTAGATGAGTATGTGTCTGTCCGCTTATGTTACTGGCGCCTCCTATGTCAGAAGATAATCTACAATCTACTCACATTTTATAGGATTTTTTAAAATTGTAATAAAATAAACATAACATAAAATTTACCATCTTAATCATTTTTAAGTGTACAGTTCAGTGCATTAAATGCATCCACATTGCATTAAATACATCCACATTGTTGCACAATCGTCATCACCATGCATCTCAAGAATTTTGCGTCATCCTAAACTGGAACTCTGTACCCATTAAACAATAACTCTCCATTCCCCCCTCCCTCCAGTCCCTGGTAGCTTCTATTGCACCTCCTGTCTCTATGAATTTGAATGCTTTATATACCTCATATAAAGGCAATCATACAATATTTTTGCCATTTGTGTCTGGCTTATTTCTCTTAGTATAATGCCTTCAAGGTTCATCCATACTGTATCAGAATTTCCTTCCTTTTTAAGGTTCAGTAATATTCCATTGTATGTACATTATAGCACATTTTGTCTATCCATTCATTCACTGATGGACATTAGGGTAGTTTCCACTTCAGGACTATAATGAATAATGCAGTGAATATTGGTGTACTGTTTGAGTCCCTGCTATCAATTCTTTTGTGTATATGTCCAGAAGTGGAATTGTGGATCAAAAGTGGATCAAATGGTAGTTTTATGTTTAATTTGTTGAAGAACTGCCATACTGTTTCTACAGTGGCTCTACGATTTTACATTCTCATCAACAGTGTACAAAGGTTCCAATATTTCCACATCCATGGCAAGCCTTGTTTTCTGGTTTTGTTTTTTGTTTTTTACAATAGCCATCCTAATGGATATGAAATAGTATCTCATTATGGTTTTGACGTGCATTTCCCTAATAATTAGTGATGTTGAGCATCTTTTCATGTGCTTATTGGTCTTCTTTGGAGAAATGTCTATTCAAGTCCTCTGACCATTTTTTCAGTTGGATTGTTTGCTTTTTCGTTGTTGAGTTTTAAGAGTTTTCTATACCTTCTGGATATTAATCCCTCATGAGATATGTGATTTGCAAATATTTTCTCCCATTCTATGAGTTGCCTTTTTAATCTGTTGATAGTGTCCTTCAATGCAAAAAAGTTTTTAATTTTGACAAAGTCCTATCTATTCTTCTGTTGTTTTTGCCTGTGTTTTGGTGTCATATTCAAGAAATCATTGCCACATCCTTTGTCATGAAGATTTTCCTCTATGTTTTCTTCTAAAAGTTTTACAGTTTTAGACCTTACTTTTAGGTCTTTGATCCATTTCAAGTTAGTTTTTGTATATGGTATAAGGTAAGGGTCCCACTTCATTCTTTTGCATGTGGACATCCAGTTTTCCCAGCATCATTTGTTGAAAAGATGGTCCTTTCCCAATCAAATGGTCTGGGAACCCTTGTTGAAAATTATTTGATCATATATACAAGGGTTTATTTCTGCACTCTCAGTTCTATTCCATTGATCTACATGTTTACCTTTACACAAGCATCATTGTTTTGATTACTGTAACTTTATAGCAAATTTCAAAATCAAGAAGTGTGAGTCCTCCAACTTTGTTCTTTTACAAGATTGTTTTGGCTTTTGGGGGATCCTTTGAGATTCCATATGAATTTTAAGATGAATTTTTCTATTTTTGCAAAAAAACTGTTGGGCTTTTGATAGGGATTGGATTGAATCTGCAGATTGCTTTGTGTAGTATGACATCCTAATAATATTAATCTTCCAATACATGAACAGCATGTCTTTCCATTTATTTATGTCTTTTTTAACTTTTCAGCAATGTTTTGTATTTTTTGTCTTTCACTTCCTTGGTAAAAAATTCCCAAGTATTTTATTCCTTTTGATACTACTGTAAATTAATTGTTTTATTAATTTCCTTTTCAGGTAGCTCATTATTAGTGTATAAAAATGCAATTGATTTTGTTTGCTGGTTTTGTATCCTGCTACCTTGTTTAATTTGCATATTAATTCTAATTTTTTTGGTGGAATCTTTAAGGTTTTCCACATATAAGATCATGTCATCTGGGAACATAAATAATTTTCCTTCTTCTTTTCCAACTTGGATGGCTTTTATTTCTTTTTCTTGTCTAAATTTTCTGGCTGGCACTTCTAGTACAGTGTTAAGTAGAAGTGGTAAAAGTGGGTTTTTTCTTTATGTTAGAGGAAAATCTTTCAGTCCTTCAACATCAAGTGTGATTTAGCTGTGAGTTTGCATATATGACCTTTATTATGTTGAGTTAGTTTCTATTTCTGGTTTGTTGAATTTTTTTTTTTTAACATGAAAGGGTATTGAATTTTGTCAATTGCTTTTTCTGTATATATTGAGATTATCTTATGGCTTTTTCCTTCATTCTATTAATGTGGTGCATTCCACTGATTTATTTGTATTTTGAATTACCTTACATTCTAGGAATAAATTCCACATGGTCATGGTGTATAATCATTTCTATATGCTGATGAATTCAGTGTTCTGGTATTTTGTTGAAGGTTTTTGCATCATTGTTTATATCATATTGTGTTTCTCTTCTTGTAATGTCTTTGTGTGGCTTTGGTATCAGGGTAATGCTGGCCTCATAGAATGAGTTAGGAAGTGTTCCCTCCTGTTAGACTTTTTAGAAGAGTTTAAGGAGGATTAGTGTTTGTCTTTACATAAATGTTTGGTAGCATTCACCAGTGAAGCCATCAGTTCCAGGGCTTTTCTTTGTTGAGAGGTTATTGATTACTGATTCAATTTCCTTACTAGTTATGGCTCTATTCAGATTTTCTATTTCTTTGTGATTCAGTCTTGGTATGTTTCTAGGACTTTGTGCATTTCATCTAGGTTACCCAAGTCATTGGCGTACAATTTTTCACAGTACTCTTTTATACTCCTTTTCATTTCTGTAGATTTGGTAGTACTCTACCACTTTCATTTCTGATTTTAGTAGTTTGAGAGAGAACATTATACTTTCTAAAAATATTTGGCAACATAGGATATTGAAAAGGATAAGAAAAAAAAGGAGAATAAAAAACATTTGGCCCTGGGCTTTCCTGGTGGTGCAGTGGTTAAGAGTCCGCCTGCCGATGCAGGGGACGTGGGTTCATGCCCCAGTCCAGGAAGATCCCACATGCTGCAGAGCAGCTGGGCCCGTGAGCCATGGCCGCTGAGCCTGGGCATCCAGAGCCTGTGCTCCACAACGGGAGAGGCCACAACAGTGAGAGGCCTGTGTACTGCAAAAACAAACAAACAAACAAACAAACAAAAACATTTGGCCCTGAAGGTTTGTCTGAGCTCAGACAAAAACTATCATGGGCATCCCAAAGTCTATATACAGGTACATGTAACCAAACAGGTACCTTTGAACCCAAAAAAGATGGATCAAAGGCCAGTGTTGTTCATGATCAGTGTGTCACTGTGGTCAGCTTTTGTCACTGAAATACTGTGACCTGAATTGATGACTTTTTCCATCTAGTACTATTTTCTTTAAGTATTTTGGAACCAAAGAAAATGACTGAGACAATCCACGTGGAGCCCTGGCTAGCTTACTGGTTATTCCCAAAAGAGGGAAAAATGAAGGGGGCTTGAGGTTTTTTTCTTTTTTTAAAATTGTTCTTTCTCCATAAGATTCCCATTTCTGTCTCCTATTTGTACTTCACAGAGTACTTAGAAGGGACTGGTGAAACTCCCAATAAATAGCCAGTATTTTTCAAAATCAAAAGTTTTCACAACTCAACACTCCAGGAAGTCTGATTTTATTACTTGTTTATACTTTTTCCCCTTTGCCTGAAACAAGGCTGTCTTTTGCCAAATTTAAATGAAATTTGCTCCGCATAGAATTTCAGTTTGATACTGAATTCAGAAGCCAGAAAGGATTGGAAGCATGCATTTTAAGTGCTACAGAATGTATCTATTTTTTTTAAATGTATGTTTCGTAGTATTCAAATGTATGTTTCGTAGTATTCAAATGTATTTGTATCTATTTTTTTTAAATGTATGTTTCGTAGTATTCAAATGTATGTTTCGTAGTATTCAAAACAAATTGCAACACCTTTCCTCAAGTGACCACTTAGAAATCATACTAAGTGAACTTAATAATTATGTTTTACATTTTTTTTCTTCGTTTTTTTTTTTTGGTGGTATGCGGGCCTCTCACTGTTGTGGCCTCTCCCATTGCAGAGCACAGGCTCCGGATGCGCAGGCTCAGTGGCCATGGCTCACGGGCCCAGCTGCTCCGCAGCATGTGGGATCTTCCTGGACCGGGGCATGAACCCGCGTCCCCTGCATCGGCAGGCGGACTCTCAACCACTGTGCCACCAGGGAAGCCCTACATTTTTTTTTTTAATGAGCAGTGAGAAATGTGCCTGAATAATCCAATTTATCGGAAAGTTTTCCAAAAAAATTTCCTACCAGCTTCTCCCAACAGAGAACACTTTTTTTTAAAAAAAAGCATCTAAGTTACTCCTTTCCATCTCTCTCTCTCTCTCTCTCTGTGTGTGTGTGTGTGTGTGTGTGTGTGTGTGTGTGTGTGTGTGTCTCTAGCTCTAGTGGTACACTGTCTGAGGAATCATTTGCACTAATTATTTTTAGTTCCTCCTCACATAACACCTGAAGAGGACATTCTATTTATGGGAACCAAATTACTTGGAAATATTTCCAAGCTCCTTAGCAGAGGTCAGTACACACATTAGCTGGGGGCAAAAAGAATATTCCAGCCCAGGCATCCTTTTGAATTCACAGCTGGGATTTATGCAACTATATGCTGTTGGTCTGGTCCCCTTAGTTACCCTTCACCTTGCTCATAATATCCAGACAGCATGTCAGGACCCATCTCATCTCCATGTGTCAATAAATGTTTATGGAGGATCAGCTGTTCCCATGGTACCTGGGCTTGGGGATTTGTGTTGGAATGCATGGTGTTTCCCAGACCCTGGGTTCCCAGCAACTGCTCATATACAATCTTGATTCTCTGCACCTACTGAGTCTTTCTAGGATTTCATGGTGCTGCTCTGACATTTTCACACTCTGGGTCCTAACTCCCTATTACAAGCTGCAGGGATTAAGGAATTCCTCCTCTGAGACCTAACTGCACTCTCCTTAATAGGCCATTTGTTCTCTACTCTTTCCTCTCTTTAGGGCAATTTTCAAAGAAGCACTAGTTATCACTTTTCCTCATTCTAAATCCTTGTGATAAAACTCTCAGAATTGGGGTACTGCCATTGGAGAAAAGGCAGAACTTTATCTTGGTGGAAAAGACACCCTTGCATGTTTTTCATTCTATTTCTTAGCTATGTGTTTAATATTAGTAAAAAAACCCAAACTGCATGGTCATGGCTCTCATTTAACAATAAACATAGTGTGGAAATTAAAAAAAAAAAAATGATGGATACAACCTATGTAAGTTAATTGACACCTAAATAATAAGATATTTGAAACAGATATTTTATTAAAAACTGTAAAATGCCTTTCTTGAATCATGAATAAATAAGATAGTGTTACTCAAATAAGAAATAGTCAACTCCTCAACTTTGAAACATATGTACTTTATGTGATAGCTCTCTGGTTTAAATCTGAAATGGGGGTTTGAAAAAGAAGAATAAACAAAGGAGAAAACTTGGGGAAAATGTAAAGCCCAGTTTTAACAGAATTAGCTTGGAAACTACTAATAATGTATAATAGATTCTTTGTTGCTACTCTTGGTAGGATCCCCAGATTTACTTAAAATGAAAAAAGACAAAAAACAAAAACAAACAAAAAATATCAGAGCTGAGATGCCAGTTAAATATGAATTTCAGATAAACAAATATTAATTTTTTAGGGTAAGTATGTCCCAAATATGACATGGGGCATACTTGGACTACAAAGTTACTCACTGTTTATCTGAAATTCAAATTTAACTGGATGTATTGTATATTATCCATCAGGCTAAACCATCAGAGCTTCCAAATCAGTCATGGGTGGATGGAGATCCAAGTGACTGTAATTTTCATATTCTAATCTCTGTGTGGAATTCTGATAAGTCAGGTTTAGAAACCACTGGATTATAATTTCAAAACAGAACCCACACAAACACACACACATACACACACACAGCTGTAACAGAGACATATTGGTGGTTCCTAATTCTGTGTTTCTAATAGATTTATATAACAAACGGAGAAAAAAAATACTATCTGAAGTAAACAAAGAAGTCAAAGGACACCTAACCTTGCCATTGGGGATCCTGGCGCAGGTGAGAAAACACTCCAGCATTTTTCAAGTTACACTCTGAGCGATAATCGGATAGAATTATAATAATAATCATGATAATTATTTTGACTGGCTGGATAGCTTGAATTTCTGTTATCAAATATAGTTGGTTGTTACTGGATGTTACCTTTTACAGTTGATGGTGAAGTCCACGTTATATGTAAAACCCCAAATATATGTGATCTACTAGCTTTTAAGAAGAGAATTCAATAAAATACAGAAGAATAAATCTGAACTGAGTATAAATTAATTCATTCACTATACATATGTTAAATGCCTGGTATGTGGCCTTGCTGATGGAAAAATGATAAAGAAGAAAGAGCCCCAGATCTCCAGGTCCTTAAATTAATGGTGGAGAATTCCAACAGTTTCCATCAGGCCTTTCAGTTTATGATAAGCTGATTAATATAGAGCTTTATATACAAAATGCCAGAGTAATGGAATACCTTGTTTCAGAGTTTATGATATTAAAAAAAACCCTGCATTTTAAAATGTAGCAGCCTCAATATAAAGCTTCGTAGAGGAGAATTCCCTTTTATGCACTGTTGAGGCTTCATGGTTGTTGAGAAGATGCCATTAGAGCTTTTTGTACTCATTTGGGTTTATTTAATTAAGAACTGGTTATGGCATTTAGCACTACATGATACATTCTATTGGTCATTGTCACACAAAATCTTTTCTGGATTCTTTTTTTTTTTTTTCTGTTAGATTGTCCATTGTAAACATCCTGAACATGAGAGGACTGTGTTATATGATATGAAATTATGCCTATCATCTAGGGGAACCTCAGGCTCTTTGGTATAGAAAATCCAACTCAGTTCCCAACTATTTCATGAAATCTATTCTGACAACAGCCACCCACTTTGAGCTCTCCATTTCTGAATGACCATAGACCTCCCCACTGGACTATCTACTTTATTATTCCAAAAATCTCTTCATTATGTGTAAGTCTGGTAGTCCAGTAATATTTGGGGGAAGGGCATAGTCCAAGCACTATGTCACGGACTCATTTAGAATTTCCTTCAGTGCCTCCAGAAGTACCCCTAAGTATTCTATCACCTGGTTGTTTGACCTGGCAGTCACTTTGAAGATCTCAACACCAAAGTAAGCATGTAGACAGCAAATGCCATTCACAGCCCCACGGGTGTGTCCTGAGAAACAGGTGAATAAAAAGTAAAACCTCAGTATGCCAAGATGAATGAGGATTTAGTGGTAATTATCCTTTCTGGTTGACTGGAAAATGTCTTTCTGAAAATTAAATCTATTACAATATGAAAGTTGTTGTACTTAGTATTCTGGTTTGTACGAAGAGGACTAACGCAGAGCACCTGCTCTCAAGGATCAGCAAATCCAGGTGGGGAGTTAAGGCAAATGTATTTAAAAATTTAATTAACAGTAGAGTTAGTTAGGCAGCAGGGGAAGGTTATTTCTTGTCCCCAAAGGAGATCTTTTAGAGGTTAACTCCTCATTTTCTAGACCAGCTTATTTTCCTGCCTTAGTAAATACAAGATGGTACTTGGAATTGGGTCATTCTTTTGATATAGTTTTTTTTGGTGGTGTATTAGGTAAATCATAGTAATAATAAGAATATGATAGCAGCCACTTATGAAGTGCTTAATACTTTCCAGATCACTCTTATAAGGGCTTTTTGTAATTTAACAACTTAATCCTTCCAACAACCCTATGAGCTAAGAGCTATGACTCCCATCTTACACAAAAAGAGAGGTTAAGTAACTTGCCCAAGCTACACAGCCATTAGGTAACTGAGTAAGGCTGGCTCCAAAGCCCATGTGAACAATGATTCTATTCTGCCTTCTTTGCTCTTATTGTGCCTTCTAAAAACTTACATCCCAGAAAATGTTTCCTCTTCTTTATGTTACAGAACTGAAAGGAAAAACATCTGGTTAGTGGATGGTTTTTACAAGAGACACTGTGTTTCCAGATAACTGAATTTTACATGGGTGAGGCGAGAGAGTACCTCGTCAAGGTCAGTTTGTAAGAGGTGGAAGTGAAAACAAAACATACATTAAGTTCCCCTGATAGTCCATGATCAACAGAAGAGGTGGTCTGGACACCAGAACAAAGTTTAGTTCCGTGGAGAAATACTCTGTCTTACTAGGTAGGAAAGAGCTGTTTCTTTGTGAGGAATTGAGGTGATTTCTGTGGAGGAATTACTCAATTAACAACAAACAGGGGAAGCAGTGAGCTGTCTCAGGCTTGGTAATGTCTGTTATAACTGCACCTGCCTCAAAGATTTCCTGGTTCCTATTCCCCAGAGAAAGTCAGTCAGCAGGAAATGAGGCAAGTGTGTAATGACTTTATGGAAAAAGATGGTTTTTAACTTCTATTTGGTCTTAATGCCTGACAATATTACCTATTCCCCTGTTGTTCATCATACATTACAAGGTGGAAGTTTGTGAAGTGGAAGACGGGAGAGAAGAAAGGATCCTGTGCTTAGAAAGTGTTTCTAGGCAACACGGGAATGCCTTAGGGCCACTGGTCAATTGGGTGACACCAGTGCATCTTGGCCAGTTAGTCCTCGCTCTGACTCAATGGGCCACATGTGGACACAAAGCTTATACCTACCCTCCAGAACAATACAAAGACTCACCACCTTGTGTCTCCTTTCTTTCCCTAATTCAGTGGTTCTCAAACTTAAGAGTGAATCAGGATCACCTGGAAGGCTTGTTAAAACACAGATTTCTGGACCTCATGCCCAGAGTTTCTGACTCAGTGTGTCTGGCATGGTGCTTGGGAATTTGCATTCCTGCAAGTTACCAGGTGATGGTGACGCTGCTGGTCTGGGACTGCATTTGAGAATAACTGCTCTAATTGATTTAAACTGACATCCTCCAGGCTTATGATTCTATTCTAGGGCCTCTCCCCGCTCAGGATCATCCAATGCCCATAGATTTTCATCTTTTCTTCCTATCAGTACCAGTGATCAGAACCTGCCTCTCACTTTCTTCTCCATCCTAGACCCACCCCAGACCCGGCCCTAGCTCCAGCCTCAGCCCTAGCATTCCTCTCCAACTTTAAAGAAAATTGATTGTTACAATCAAGTGGTCCCAGAAAGAAGCTGAGAGGCTGGAGCCTTCTCAAGCTAGAATGGAGTGGGCAATTCCTTAAATGTCTCACTGCACCGGAGATGGTACTTTAAATCTCTTTTTCTGGAGCTAGTGTGCTTCAGATGAAATGCAAATAGCTTTGTCAGTTATTATTTATGAGACTTTGGGCAAGTACTTAACCTTTCTGTGTTTCCTGTGAGGAGTAATAGAACAGTGCTGGCTCATAGAAAGACACTGAATAAAGCAGTTACTGCCCTCAGAAAGTTTCTGGGAGATAATATATGTAGCATCATTTAAAGAATTAAGAAAGAGTATAATCTGTCTATATAAAGTATTTTATTACTATATTATGATTACAGAGTTTGCTATGTTAATTGCTTTTATATTGATATCTACATTGTTTTTAAAAGAAAAAGTAAAATAGTTAAAAGTAAAAAGGCAGATACAATATTTTAATTATTTAAATATTTTAAAAGGAATATGTTATATGTATTCTAATAATTAATAAAATAGATATTGTACTAATATAATACATATATTACACACATAATATGTTTACATATTATATCAAATCTCAGTTAATCATATTTGTTATAATATTATGTATATTATATAATACATAATTAAACATATAGAATAATATGTTAATTGTATTCATGTTGATTTATGCAAAGTCATTTTAAAAATACATATCTATGTGCAAGGTATACATAAAATATATTAAAATATTACATATACAATTATTATTCATATAGAAAAAATGTTGGAAAGGTAAAATATATGGAGTATATAATATGTAATATATATCATTAATATTGTTTATTATATGTAATATTATGTTATTTACTATTTTTAAACAGTCACTTGGTTCGTTATTCACATCTCAGTCTCTTCTGCCATGTTAGTATTAATAAAGTTGTCATCACCAATCTTATTGGAAAGACAGCCCAAATAAACAAATGTCATTGGATAATGGAAAGTTTCTTTCATTTCCTCAGTACGTTAAAAATGAAAAGTATAGTCTAGTCTTGGAGGTCTTGAGTACATATTCAGTGCTTTTCCTTAATGCACGTTTTAAACAAGGAGCAATAATTAACAATTCCTTTCACCTCTAAGGCAGTATATTAACTACAAAGGCCTTAAAAATTTGGTAATATTTTCAAGGTTCTTGTTAAAGAAAACAGTGTCAACCTCATAGGTGTCATTCACAGGCTTCTAGAATGTCTGGTTGTTCTAACTATCTCCCTTATCTTCCCACCATGGTGCCTGGAATCCCACTATTCCAGCATTACTAATTTAATAAATTGTGATTATTCTCCTCCTAAGAAGAGTTATTTTCTGATGGCATGTGACGACTTTGGGTTATTTTGAGTTTAAAGGCACCAAAAATATAAGAATAAAAGACAGGGAAAAATTCTTCCTGCTTCAGGCTTCTACATGGCTCCCACAAAAAGAAAAAATCAACATTGAGGTCTTTATTGTCTGTCTTATTCTTCAATATTTTGTCAAACTAAAGGCTGATATTATCCTCAGTTATATGGCCCTAGTAAGACATGTGACTGACAGAAGTTAATCTAGAGGTATGTGCTAATGAATATTGAACCAAAGGTTAATGAACAAGCCCCATGGAAAAAGCAGTACACACAGAGAATTTAGTCCATTATGAATGGTGACTGGTTTAAAGTTGACTCTACTTAAATCTCTAAGTGTTTTAAGTGAGCAATCACTTAAAATCAAATATACCAATGATTATAATAATCCCTTCCATTTGTTCAAAGGATGACAGTATACAAAGGCTTTCCAGGGCATTTTCAGATCTTATCAAGGATGGTCTCTCATCTAAGACTTAGCCTAGACCAACCCTGTTTTGCAGCAGGTAATGAATAGCCTTATTTTCCCCGGGGAGAAGCCAAGGCTCAGCCTGAGAAGTTAATATAAGGTCACACAGGTAATAGTGGATCCAAGACCCCTTTGCAGCCAGTGCACTTTCCACCCCATTGTGCTCTTTTTGAAGATACTTAGGGGTGTGGGATAAATAATATGCGTTTCCTCAGAACTGCAGGGTCACCCTCTGAGTTCTAATTGGGAGAAAACTAGGAACTGAGCAAGTGTAGCCAGATGTTCTTGCTAGATAATTTTGATCCCCACTCTGCCTCTGTTAATGGGCTGAATTGTGTGCTCCCTATACTCATATGTTACAAACCCCATCCTCACCACCTCAGAATGTAACAGTATTTGGAGATAAGCTCTTTAAAGAGGTGATTAATTTAAAATGAGGCCTTTAGGGTGGGCCCTAATCCAATATGACTGGTGTTTTTATAAGAAGAAAAAGAAGCACCAGGGGTGGGCATGCACAGAGGGACAACCATGGTGAAGAGGCAGCAAGGGGGTGGCCATCTGCAAGCCAGGAGAGAAGCTTGGAACAAACCCTTCCCTTATGGCCCTCAGAGGCGCCCAAATCTGCTGGCACCTTGATCTTGGAATTCTAGCCTATAGAACTGTGAAAAAATAAATTTCTGTTGTTTCAGCTACCCATTCTGTGGTACTTGTTTATAGCAGCCCTAGCAAACTAATACTAACACCAACACTATCTGTTTGAAGCCCCCAAGTGGAAAAAGTAATGAAGAGGAAGCTTTGGGAAACATCAATGCAGCAAAGCTATACATTAACATTTTAACTCCTAGAGAGCAGACATTCCAGCCCCCATGAACATATCTTACTGGTTATTTACAACAGGGATGGTTGTGGCAGTCTGTTATGCCCAAGCTAAACCTTCTATTTAACCATTTGTGAGTGGCTTGTATGGAGCATTTTTATTCTTTATTATGTCCCAGCCACCTTCCTCTTCCCCTCCATCAGTCTTTCCTTTCTCCTCACTCTTTCTCTCCTTTTCTGGCTTCTCTCGTCTCCCTTCACTCCCTTCTACCCCATCCCCTCTCTCCTCTTTCTCTTGTCTCCCTTCTCTCTGATCTTTCCCATTCTCTCTCCCTTTTCCTGTGTTTTCTCCTCTCTCCCTCCCCTTACGCATATTTTCCCCTCTTCTGTCTCCCCTACTTATCCTTTTTCCTCTCAAAACAATTTCTTTAAAAAGGACAGATTTTCAATCGTCTTTACCATAGTGCAAGCATTCTTCAATATGAAATATGCTATAGGGTGTTTTCTCTGAATTCAACAGGCACTTTAATGACATAAATGGCTTATACAACCCCTCCTGGAATGGCAGGCATCAAAGAAGAGATGCAGAGGAAATTCTGGGTGGGCACACAGCTTTCCGTGGTACCCAAAGTTATACTACCAGGCAGACATCAACACTAACTCTTCAAAAGTTCTCCTGCAGCCACTTTTGAGCTAAAATATCCTTGAGATTCCTAAACTCTTTCAGATATATTTAAAGTAGTCTGAGTCAGTGGGTGTGGGAAGGAGAAGGCTGCAAGCGCTGGCTGGCAGGAATGACTGAAATGAATAGCGATTCTTGAACTTATTGGTATAAGATCAAGTTGGGATTTGAAGGTTAGAGGACAGATTTTCAGCATCCATCATGTGTTAGGTATATGTTTGTCTTCTCCAAGACATTTCGCCATATTCACGTAAGCATTACAAAATGGAAATCTCTCAACATTGGAGATTTCCCCATTCTGTTTGACTCCTTCTTTGTAGGAAACAAATGGTGAAGAACTTCTCAGCTTGTCACAAAAGAGCATTCTCAACTCTCCACTGCAGCTTATTGGATTTCATCTTATATATAGTATAACATACTTATAACCCATAAAAAGAATTCTTAAATTACAGGAGAAATATGGCTTAACACTTCTCCTCTGGCCCAAAGAAAATAATGGTATCCCAATAAAGTCATTATTAAAAGTAATGGATGGGCAAAGCCTGGAAAAATCATTTTTGAAAATTTCCAAGCAGGACGAAACAGGAAAATGTCTGGGTTTCACAGTGTTATTTAACAAACACACACTGTCTGCTCAGGGGACCTGCATCTCCTCAGTCATGAATTAAACATCGTCTTGTGGTGCCCCTTCTTGTAATGATGGCAAAATCCATGATTTCCAGGTGTGGTTTCAGAACAGAAATAAAAAAAGAAAACCAGTGAAAGTTTCTAGTTTTAGATGCTAGAAGTATTAATTACCAAGGTTTATCTTGAGTGACAAATGAATAAGACAAGACTAAATGAGATTTTCAAACCATTAGAAGGCACCATTGCTGAAAGGCAAACAATCAGAATACTGCTCTTTTGATGGATGTAGGCACTCTTTTTCATATAAACTGTATAAAGCATCACGGCAGACCTAGGGTAAATTTTAAAGTCATGGATATGGACTACCATTTATTCTCTAGCTGGTCCTTTCTGTACAGTTTCTGCATATGTTTCCCCTTTAGAATTTCTTAATCCTTTTTTCTTCTTTCTTACCCTACTCTTCTTATGTAAATTTGTTCTCATGAGTATTAGCATCTCCCATCTAAAGAAGGAATTTCAGTTATCAGTCCCAGGCAGGATACATTTGATATCTTCACTGTCTAGCAAGTATGGAGGTTCTGTTTGTCAACCATCCCTGAAAAGAGATTCCATATAACTATCTATATCACTGCAATGCCTATAACTCCACTAGGATGTTTATATGCACAGCTATTGCCATAGGTCTAGAGAAATTACTTCTTTCTGTAAAGGACCTGGAAGAAGTTTCATTATTTTTAGCTACAGCCAAAGTCCAACTGCTTGTTGATTAAAAAAAGAAAGAGAAGAGGGAATGTACAAAACATAACTGTCTTTCCAGAGTGAATGAACAATCTCTTACACAGTAATTTAAAAGTTCAGGGGGCACCTTCAAGGTGGCAGAGTAAGACGTGGAGATCACCTTTCTCCCCATAAATACATCAAAACTATATCTACATGTGGAACAACTCCTACAGAACACCTACTGAACGCTGGCAGAAGACCTCAGACTTCCCAAAAGGCATGAAACTCCCCACATACCTGGGTAGGCAAAAGAAAAAAGGAAAAACAGAGTCAAAAGAATAGGGTTGGGACCTGCACCTCTGGGAGGGAGCTGTGAAGGAGGAAAGGTTTCCACACACTAGGAAGCCCCTTCACTGGTGGAGACAGGGAGTGGGCGGCAGGGGAACTTTTGGAGCCATGGAGGAGAATGCAGCAACAGGGGTTCAGAGGGCAAAGCAAAGAGATTCCCGCACAGAGGATTGGTGCCAACCAGCACTCACCATCCCGAGAGGCTTGTCTGCTCACCCACAAGGGTGGGTGGGGGCTGGGAGCTGAGGCTCAGGCTTCGGAGTTCAGATCCCAGGGAGAGGACTGGGGTTGGCTGCGTGAACACACCCTGAAGGGGGATAGTGCACCACAGCTAGCTGGGAGGGAGGCTGGGAAAATGTCTGGAACTGCCTAAGAGACAAGAGACCATTGTTTTGGGGTGCGTGAGGAAAGGGGATCCAGAGCACCACTTAAACGAGCTCCAGAGATGGGCTCGAGCCATGGCTATCAGCGCAGACACCAGAGACAGGCATGACATGCTAAGGCTGCTGCTACAGCCATCAAGAAACCTGTGTGCAAGCACAGGTCACTATCCACACCTCCCCTCATGGGAGCCTGTGCAGCTGCCACTGTGATCCAGAAACAACTTCCCCAGGAGAACACATGGCATGCCTCAGGCTGTTGTAACGTCACACTGGACTCTGCTGCTGCAGGCTGGCCCTGCATTCCGTAGCCCTCCCTTCTCCTGGCCTGAGTGAGCCAGAGCCCCCTAATCAGCTGCTCCCTTAATTCTGTCCTGTCTGGGTGGGGAACACATGCCTTAAGGTGACCTACACACAGAGGTGGGGCCAAATCCAAAGCTGAACCCCAGGAGCTGTGCGAACAAAGAAGAGAAAGGGAAATCTCTCCCAGCAGCCTCAGGAGCAGTAGATTAAATCTCCTCAATCAACTTGATGTACCCTGCATCTGTGGAATACCTGAATAGACAATGAATCATCCCAAAATTGAGGTGGAGGACTTTGGGAGCAACTGTAGACCTGGGGTTTGCTTTCTGCACCTAATTTGTTCTGGTTTTATGTTTATCTTAGTTTAGTATTTAGAGCTTATTATAATTGGTAGATTTGTTTACTGATTTGGTTGCTCTCTTCCTTTTTAAAATTTTTTATATATATGTATTTTCCTTTTTCTCTTTTTGTGAGTGTGTATGTGTATACTTCTTTGTGTGATTTTTATCTGTATAGCTTTGCTTTTGCCATTTGGCGTAGGGTTCTGACCTTTTTTTTATTATTATTATAGTTTCTAGTGCTTGCTATCATTGGTGGATTTGTTTTTTGCTTTGGTTGCTCTCTTCTTTCTTTCTCTCTTTTTTATTTTTATATTTTTAATATAATTTTTCTATTTTAATTATTTTATTTTATTCTTTCTTTCTTTCTTTCTTTCTTTCTTTCTTTCTTTCTTTCTTTCTTTCTTTCTTTCTTTCTTTCTTTCTTCCTTCCTTCCTTCCTTCCTTCCTAACTTCCTTCCTTCCTTCCTTCCTTCCTTCCTTCCTTTCTTTCTTTCTTTCTTTCTTTCTTTCTTTCTTTCTTTCTTTCTTTCTTTCTTCCTTTCTTTCTTTCTCTCTCTCTCTCTCTCTCTTTTCTTCTGAGCTGTGTGGCTGACAGGATCTTGGAGCTCTGGCCGGGTGTTAGGCCTGAGTCTCTAAGGTGCGAGAGCTGAGTTCAGGACATTGGTCCACCAGAGACTTCCCAGCCCCACGTAATATCAAACAGCAAAAGCTCTCTCAGGGATCTCCATCTCAATGCTAAGACCCAGCTCCACTCAACGACCAGCAGCTAGAGTGCTGGACACCCTATGCCAAACAACTAGCAAGACAAGAACACAACCCCACTCATTAGCAGAGAGGCTGCCTAAAATCATAATAAGTTCACAGACACCCCAAAATAAACCACCAGACATGGTACTGCCCACCAGAAAGAAAAGATCCAGCCTCATCCACCAGAACACAGGCACCAGTCCCTGTGTTCTGTGCCCCCCAGAAAACTACTAAAGCTAATCAATGAATTTGGTAAAATAGCAGGATACAAAATTAATGCACAGAAATCTCTGGCATTCCTATACATTAATGATGAAAAATCTAAAAGAGAAATTAAGGAAACACTCCCATTTACCATTGCAACAAAAAGAATAAAATACCTAGGAATAAACCTACCTAAGGAGACAAAATACCTATATGTAGAAAACTATAAGACACTGATGAAAGAAATTAAAGATGATACCAACAGATGGAGAGATATACCATGTTCTTGGATTGGAAGAATCAATATTGTGAAAATGACTATACTACCCAAAGCAATCTACAGATTCAATGCAATCTCTATCAAGCTACCACTGGCATTTTTCACAGAACTAGAACAAAAATTTTTCACAATTTGTATGGAAACACAAAAGACCCTGAATAGCTGAAGCAATCTTGAGAATGAAAAACGGAGCTGGAGGAAACAGACTCCCTGACTTCAGACTATACTACAAAGTTACAGTAATCAAGACAGTATGGTACTGGCACAAAAACAGAAATATGGATCAATGGAACAGGATAGAAAGCCCAGAGATAAACCTATGCAAATATGGTCACCTTATGTTTGATAAAGGAGGCAAGAATATATAATGGAGAAAAGACAGACTCTTCAATAAGTGGTGCTGGGAAAACTGGACAGCTACATGTAAAAGAATGAAATTAGAACACTCCCTAACACCATACATAAAAATAAACTCAAATGGATTAAAGACCTAAATGTAAGGCCAGACACTATAAAACTCTTAGAGGAAATTATAGGCAAAACATTCTATGACATACATCACAGCAAGATCCTTTTTGATCCACCTCCTAGAGGAAATAAAAACAAAAATAAACAAATGGGAGATAATGAAACTTGAAAATCTTTTGCACAGCAAAGGAAACAATAAACAAGACAAAAAGACAACCCTCAGAATGGGAGAAAATATTTGCAAGTGAAGCAACTGACAAAGGTTTAATCTCCAAAATTTACAAGCAGTACATGTAGCTCAATATCAAAAAAACAAACAACCCAATCCAAAACTGGGCAGAAAACCTAAATAGACATTTCTCCAAAGAAGACATACAGATTGCCAACAAACGCATGAAAATATGCTCAGCATCACTAATCATTAGAGAAATGCACATCAAAACTACAATAAGGTATCACCTCATACCAGTCAGAATGGCCATCATCAAAAAATCCATAAACAATAAATGCTGGAGAGGGTGTGGAGAAAAGGGAACCCTTTTGCTCTGTTGGTGGGAATGTAAATTGGTACAGCCACTATGGAGAACAGTATGGAGGTTCCTCAAAAAACTAAAAATAGAACTACCATACGACCCAGCAATCCCACTACTAGGTATATACCCTGAGAAAACCATAATTCAAAAAGAGTCTTGTACCACAATATTCATTGCAGCTCTATTTACAATAGCCAGGACATGGAAGAAACCTAAGTTCCATTGGCAGATGAATGGATAAAGAAGATGTGGCACATATATACAATGGAATATTACTCAGCCATAAAAAGAAACAAAACTTAGTTATTTGTAGTGAGGTAGATGGATGTAGAGACTGTCATACAGAGTGAAGTGAGTCAGAAAGAGAAAAACAAACACCCTTTGTTAACACATATATATGGAATCTAAAAACCAAAAAGGTTCTGAAGAACCTAGGGTCAGGACAGGAATAAAGATGGAGACATAGATAATGGACTTGAGGATATGGGGAGGGGGAAGTGTAAGCTGTGATGAAGTGAGAGAGTGGCATGTACATATGTACACTACCAAGTGTAAGATAGATAGCTAGTGGAATGCAGACACAGAGCACAGGGAGATCAGCTTGGTGCTTTGTGTCCACCTAGAGGGGTCGGATAGGGAGGGTGGGAAGGAGATGCAAGAGGGTGGAGATATGGAGATGTAAGTATATATATAGCTGATTCACTTTGTTGTAAAGCAGTAACTAACACACCATTGTAAAGCAATTGTACTCCAATAAAGATGTTAAAAAAAAGTTCAAATTTATATCTACCTCTTTATCTATATATCTGTGTTGAAGTGTATAAAATAGAAATTTCAGAAATGCGTGATTTGGAAATATAAATAAACGACGTTTCGTGAGAGCTGTAAATACAGCAAAAATATGCACTGGATTTTCTTTCTTTTTTTTTTAAAGGATAGTCATTGCAGTATTGTTTTTATTTATTTATTTATTTATTTATTTATTTATTTATTTATTTATTTATTTATGGCTGTATTGTGTCTTTGTTGCTGTGCGCGGGCTTTCTCTAGTTGCGGTGAGCAGGGGCTACTCTTTGTTGCAATGCGTGTGCTTCTGTTGTCATGGCTTCTCTTGTTGCAGAGCATGTGCTCTAGGTGCACAGGCTTCAGTAGTTGTGATACATGGGCTCAATAGCTGTGGCTTGTGGGCTCTAGAGCTCAGGCTCAGTAGTTGTGGTGCATGTGGTTAGTTGCTCCGCAGCATGTGGGATCTTCGTGGGCCAGGGCATAACCCATGTCCCTTGCATTGGCAGGCAGATTCTTAAACATTGTGCCACCAGGGAAGCCCTGCACTGGATTTTCTTGAGACTGCCTGATTCACACATCTCTCCATTATTGCTGTAAGGACACTTGCTATTTATCTTGCTTCAATTCTAAAGGTTGTGATGGAAAAGGTTCATTGACTAATCTGGAGGGATGCAACTCTTGCAACTATTTTAGCCACACACATGTTTCTTTACTCACAATGTCATTGGACTTTCATTCTATAGTATCTATAACACCAAATCACTTGGGGAAGATTGAATGGAAAATTCCTCTATTTCAAAGATTTTCTTTCAATCCTGACTCCTTTAAAATGATCTAAACCTTCGTGTCTCAGTTTACTTTTCTGTCCAATGGTCGTATTAGGGTATGTGATATTTAACTTTCCTGATAATCATCTTGTGGAAGTGATCTGGATCAAACTTACTCTGCATTAGTCCTAGCATTGGGAAAAAAATCCACACAATATAGCAAAGAGAACAGAAAGTTTACTGTATTTCCTTTCCCTGGCTAGGCCTTTGTTTATCAACCTTCTCCATCAATTTATGATTATTTAATCACTTGAAATAACATGATTTCTAATCCCCAGAGGCATAAAAGAGATGTGATAAGTACACTATATACATTATATCTATATCCTTATATATTCTCTCTCTGTATAAATATGTTAGATAGATAAATGTAGACTGTATACACATGTTGGCAACTGTAACTCATGGATAGCAGCCCCTAAAACTACCAAAATAAAATGTTGAAGTATATTTTCACACAGATGGAGCTTTGAGGCTTATCTGATGATTTTCTGCCTCTATGTCTTCATTTCCCAACTTTCTTCTCACTCACTGTCTTTGGGCAGTTGTGGAGTCTGTGGAATGTCTGTTTTTGTTTGTGTGTAAAGTAAAGAGATTGTTTTCTTGGGAATAGCATAGGCTGGTTTTAAAATTATAAGCAACTTTTTTCACTTCATAGGAAATTTGTTTCATTAGGATGTTATATGGATTTTCTGAAACTACTTGCCTCCTCCGGCAGAATTTTTGTCATTATGAACACAGAAGATTCCTCCTGGATGGTCAATAAATAGGTGATCTTCTAAAACAAAGAATGCTAGAAAGTCCAGATTCAGGTTGTGGATTTGGCAACCAGAATAAGGTAAGCCAGGAGACAGGTTTAGTCTTGATACAGTAGAAACTAAACGAGGAGTTAAATAAGGTTTTAAAGAAGTGGAATAAGGGAAATCATGATCAGGGAACCCATGTTCCCTGGAGTAAGGAGATACTTACACCTGGTATTATAATATCCAGAAAGCTAGCATGGTAATACAAATAATTATTTGTGATTATTCACAATGTTGAAGAAAAATAGATCTGTAGTAGATTATTGATGAAATGTACATCAGAAATCAGCTGGCCCAGTGGTTTCCACAATCATCGGGACAGCTTTATTCATATGATGCACATCTGTGCCTTTCACTGAAAATTCTTGATCTAGGTCAATCGTTCATTTTATAGATAAAGAGACAGTGACTCAGAAAGGTTAAGTGACTGTGCAAATCAAAGTTATTGTTTATGAACATGTTGGGAGCAGCATAAATACTCGGTCACATCAGGATGCCTTTCTTTGTGATGAAGGAGGTGTTGTTTTACTTTTACAGTTATAGAATTGGGGAGCCATTTGATTCCTCTTGTATTATTCTTAAATCTCAGGAGTTCAGCACTACCACCTTCTTCCCTTTCAAAAGGTACCCACGTCCCACCCACATTTGCAGCTCCACATTAGTCAAAAGCTAAAGGTTTTGAATTCTACTTAGTGAAACAGAGTTCTTTCCAATAGCATCTTTTTAGCCATTGGAAAAGCTGATCATCTTTTTTTAGAGCTGAATTGGTTGTTTTCTTCCCTCTAGCTCTGTGAAAGATGCATATTTGTTTTCATGTTTTCTGTTTTGGTCTTTTTACATTTTCATGAAAAATCCAGTTGATAATCCCTTATTACTTATATTTAGCAAACCTCAAAAGCTTCCTCCAAATACAGCCTGGTGGAGCTTTGGCCTCAGGCAAACTTCAGGTAGCTGTGGCCAAAACAGTAACTCTCATCTGAGTGAGTTACAAACTAAACAGGAGATATTTGGAATCTTAAAACCGATATTAGAATATTGTCTGGGAATCTACCTTTGTTCTACTGAGCCTGCAAAAGGCCTCACTTACTATTCGTCACGCATCCATCAAAATGAATTGTTATTCAGTGAGCAGAAGTACAGGTGTTACATTGAGGAGTTGTACAGGGAGCCATTTTGCACTAACAATAGAGATTTATTACACATACTTGTACTTTATAGTTCAAAACACAGAATTTGAGTTTCTAAGCTCCTCCACTGTTTGGCTTCCTTTTTTATTTCTCATACACCCATGAAAACACCCTGCAACCAAGACAGTGGACTTACCCATCAACTCTGAAAATTTTCTCATGCCTCTTTGTAATTCCTCCCTTCTAGCTCTTCTCCCAAACCCCTTGCAAAACAATCACTGATCTGTTTTGTGTCTCTGAGCATTAGTTGGCATTTCCTAGAGTTTTATATAAATGGAATCACATGGTATGCATTTTTTTTTTCAGTCTCCTTTGTTGCCTTTAACTCTTTGTTTTTATTTTATTTTAGTGATTAACTTTTTGTTTTTACTCTATTTTAGTGGTTGCTTTAGAGTTTATAGTAATACATATTTACCTTTAAATAATTTTATACTACTTTAGATATAGTATATGAATCTTATAATAGTTTATTTCTATTTCTCACCTCCCATGCTTTATGCTATTATCACATTATACCTATACATATGTTATAAACCTCACAATACATATTATTTTTGTTTAAACAGTCAATTTTTAAAACAGATTTCAATAATAATAAAATACATGTTTTCCTATGTAGTAACTATTTGTAGTGCTCTTCATTCCCTTGGGTAGATCCATCTTTCCATCAGGTCGTCTTTTCTTTCTGCCTGAAGGACTTCCTTTAACATTTATTATAGTGCAGATCTGCTTTTAATTAATTGGTATTACTATCCCCCCCTTTCACCTTTTTTCTTTCTTTTTTTTTTTTAGTTGCAATCCCCATTTGAACCCTCCTCTGGTGTACATTCCAGATCAATTGAGCTGGTCTTAGGTATTTAGTTTCCTACTTATATGTTAGCCTCTCTATTTCATCATCTTTTAGAGAATTCATTCTCAAAATTTCCTTTGAATTTTCCTATGAATTTTAAAGTCAGCTTATTGATATTTACAAATATATTTACTGGAATTTTGATTGGGATTGTACTGAATCTACAGATTAAACAGGGGTGAAACAACTCGATAATATTGAGCCTTCCAATCCATGACTGCTTATATAACTCTTCATTTATTTAGATTTTCTTTGATTTCTTTCATCAGTAGTTTTTGTATTTAGATCTTTACCTATTTAGATTTATACCTAAGTATTTCAGTTTTGGGTGCTATTGCAAATGGTATTGTTGTTATTGTTATTACTATGATTACATTTCAGGTTTCAATTTCTCATGTGATATATAGTAATGCAATTGACTTTTGCAAGTCAAATATGTATTCTGAGACTATGCAAAACTCATTTATTAGTTCAAGGAATATTTTGTGGATTTTTTGGAATTTTCTACAAAGAAAATCATATTACCGCTAAGTAAAAATAGACTTATTTCTCCCTTTCCAATGTATGATTTTTATTTCTTTTCTTGCCTTACTGCACCAACTAGAACTTCAATAACTAGAACTTACAGTATGATGTTGAATAGGAATAGCAAGAGAACATTCTTGCCTTGTTGTAGCGCTTAGGAGAAAAGCATTTCATTTTCACTAGTAAGTATCAAGGTAGCTGTTGGTTTTCGGTAAAGCCTTTATTAGGTTAAAGGAGTTTGCTTGCAAAGAGTTGTTATTGTTAATATATGAGAATGTATCATGAATGAATATATATTGCTTTTTGTTGAAAGCTTTATCTGCAAGTATTAATATGATCATGTTTTTGTTGTTGTTTAGTCAGTATGGTGAATTGCAATAATTGAATTTTGAATGTTGAAGCAGTCTTATATTCCTGGGATAAACTCCACTTGATTGTGACATATTGTGTTTTCTATAAATTGCTGGATTTGATTTGTTAATATTTGTTATAACTTTTTGTGTTTGTGTTCATAGGAGATGATGGTCTGTAGTGTTCTTTCCTTGTAATGCTCTGTCTGCTTTTGCTATTAGCCTAATGCTGACCTCATAGGATGATTTCAAAGTAGTCCCTCTTCTTCCATCTTCTGGAAATGAATATGTAGGTTGGTATTATTTCTTTCTAAAATGCTTGGTAGAATTCAGTAGTGAAACTATCTGTGTCTAGAGGGGTTTTTTTTAGTTTTGTCTTGGCAGATTTAAAACTATAAATTTAATCCATTTAATACATATATAGGGCTATTCAGTTATTTACTTCTTCAGTGGATTTTGGTGGTATGTATCTTTCAAGGAATTGGCCCAGTCCATCTAAGATTTTAAATTTATGGGCATAGAGTTGATCAAAATAATATTTTATTATCTTTTAATGTCTGTGGGATCAATAGTTATGTCTATTTTTTTTCTTGAATGATGTGGGTAATTTGTGACATTTCCTTTTTTTTCTTGATTAGCCTGACTAGAGATTTATCAATTTTATTGATCTCTTCAAATAATAGGCTTTTGGTTTCATTGGTTTTCTCTAATGATTTTCTGTTTTTCAATTTAATCATGCTATAATTTTTATTATTTATGTTGGAAATGTTTCTTCAGGTTTAATTTGTTCTTTCTTTAGTTTCTTGGGTAGAAATGTAGATTATTAATTTTAGAGATTTCTTCATTTCTAATATGTGCATTCAGTGATTCAAATTTCATTTTCTGCACTACTTTAGCTGTATCCCAAAAATTTTGATATGTTTCATTTTCAATTTTATTTAGTTCAAAATATTGTTTATTTTCCTTAAAATGTTCTCTTTGATCCATGCATTTTTTAGAAGTGTACTTTTTAACTTTCAAATATTTGGAATTTTATCAGATATCTTTCTGTTATTGAATTCTACTGTAATTCAGTTATGGTCCAAGAATGCACATTGTGTGCTTTATATTCTTTTAAATTTGTTAGATTTGTTTTATGGCCCAAAATATGGTTATCTTGGTGAATATTCCATGTACTTAAAATATGTGTATTCTGCTGTGTTGGATTAAATATTTCATGAATATCAAATAGCTTAAGTTATGAGATAATGTTCAGATTGTTTATATGCTTGCTGACTTTTTCCCTAGTTGTTTAATCTACTGTTGTGAAAAGGTGTTGAAGTCTTCAACTATCATGGTAGATTTGTCTGTTTATTCTTTCAGATCCGTTAATTTTTGCCTCAAACTCTGTTGCTAGGTGTATGCATGTATAATATTTTTTACATATTCTTGGAGAATTGACCCCTCTATTATTATGTAATATCTCTCCTTATCCTTCATAATCCTCCTTGTTTTGAAGTCTGCCTTGTCTGGAATTAATATAGTGACTCCAACCTTCTGGTTAGTGTTTGCATGGTATATTTTCTCCACTCCTTAATTTTTAACACAGCTACATATAGATTAAAAAAAAAAAGTGTGTTTTGATAGATAGCATATAGTTGAGGCTTGTTGGCTGCTGTTGTTTATTTTGTTTTCCTTTTAACCAATATCCCTGTTATTTAGCAGGGGTGTTTAAAACACATGTCTTTAAAATAATTATTAATATATTTGCATTTAAAATATATCATATTGCTACCTGTTATCTATTATTGTATTTATTATTTGTTTTTTGTTTTCTCTTATCTTATCCTTTCTGGTTTTAAAGTTCTTCCTTCAATTGTATCTGTTTTTATTCACTTATTCATATTAAAAAAAAATTTAGTGGTGGTGCTAGAGTTTGAAATATGCTTTTAGAAATTACTTGTCTATTTGCAAATAGTATTATACAACTTTATATGTAGTAAAACTACCTTATTACAGTATATGCCCATCTCCCTCCCACCTCTATGTCAGTGTTGTCATATATTTCACTTTCAGATACACTATATATATAAACACCCAAACCATTTTTACAGTTACTGATTAAATAAATAACTATCTTTAAGGTGATTGAAAATAATAGAAACAAAGTTAGATTTTACCCTTATTTATTCTATTTCCAACACTCATTTATTTATGCAGATCTAAGTTTCTGACCTTAATTGTATTCCTTCTGCCTAAAGAGCTTCCTTTAAGTTCTTTTGTCATAGGGAACATCTACTAACAATTAATTCTCTCACTTTTTGTTTGCTTCTGAGAAACTCTTCATGGGTCACTTTTAAAGAATAGAAAATTCTGGGTTGAGAGGGCTCCTTTCTTCTCTTTCAACACTTTAAAGCCCTCTATTATTTTCTTTTTGCATAGTTCCTAATGAGAAATCTGCCTTAATTCTTATCCTTGTGCCTCTGTAGGTAAAGTTTTTTGTTTTTTTTTTCTTCTAACTGCCCTCAAGAATTTCTCTTTTTATTTGGTTTTCTGAAGTTTGAATATGATATCCCCATATTTGGTGTTTGGGGTATTTATTTTATTTGGATTTCTGGTTTGGTGTTTCAGAAATTTTGAACATTATTTCTTCAGGAATTTCATCTGTACTTCTAGCATTCCAATTATCCTTATGTTACACCATTTGATATTATTCCACAGGTCTTGGATGCTCTGTCTTTTTTTCCCTCCACATTTTACATTTTTGTGCTTCAGCTCATGTGGTTTTTGTTGCCTTTCCTTCAAATTAACTGATTCTTTCCTCAGCTCTGTAAAATATAGTAATGGATCCATTGAAAATCTTTTCTGTTACAACATCTTGTATTTCTAATATTTTCATTTGATTGTTTCTTATAGATCCCATATCTCTGCAGAAATTACCTATCTAATTTTGGATGTTTACTATCTTTTTATTTAGCTTTTAATATTTCTGAATCTGGTTCTGATGATGGCTTTGTTTCTTCAGCATACATTTATTGCATTGTGGCATATTTTATATATATGTATTTTTTATTGGAAGCTGGCTATATTGTATCGTGTTTGATATTCCTGACACAGACATCTTTGCCATAGACATCTTTTCCACAATTACTTTTGCCACAAACATCTTCATCATATAACTAGTTGTCTGTAAGGTGATTTTGCTCTAAAAGATAAAATAACAAAAAATAGAAGAGGGACATTAAAAGGACATGAGAAACATGAGAAATGAATAACAAAATTAAGAGGACTTTTTTGTGAAATACAAGATGAATACATTTAAAATGTGTGTAGATTCATGGCGATACTTTGCAAATATTTGATTTTATATTGTGGGTTGTGCCTAAGTATTTGTCTTCCAAGTTTTTTTTCTTTATAGTATATTATACTTTGTGGTTGTTGTTGCTGATGGTTTATCTCCTTATTTAGCTTTGCACATTTTCTGTTTTGCTAATATTTCTTCCTTCATTAAGAGAGACATCAATTTCCAAACACTAGGATGCATATTTGTAACTGAGCTTTGCATTGTGTTGTGAAACCCTCTACAGTGTTTTTGTTCTTGGCATACTGTCACATGTTTGTTGATAGATATTCCAAAGTTCTTTGGGAAATGTGAGTTTAACGCTGCATCTTCAAAGTCCTCAGCCTCTTCCTCCTCCAAGGTAGTGTGTTTCAAAATAAGAAATAAAGTCTTGAGGCAAATCATTGTCATCTGTCAGCTCAATAAAGCCATCAATAATGTTGCTAACTGGAAGAAATGCTAATGCATTTCAACCAGATGAAGTCAAATTATCAAACCAAAAGCTGGTTTGATACAACTAGTTATTTTATCTTTCGTGGAAGGCAAAATTGCCTTATGGCCAATTAGTTATACAGGGAAAATGTTTGCAGCAAAGATGTCTGTGGTAAAGACACTTACAGCAGAAGTACCTAGAACCATATTGTATAGAACCATATTTACCAAGATACTGAGATAAATCTATTTATGGTAACCTATCCAGTGCTGGGCAGTATGTGAGGTTTGCTATTCCTGTGGTTACCAGCGTTGAGAGCTGTTGTTTCTATGTATACCTGAGACTTCAAGTTCCTCTAGTTAACTTTTTTGTTTTCTATCTTGGAACTTTACTTTGGGTTCTTAGTCTGAGAGTGTCTGACTTGTGCATCCCTCTGAGCTGAAATACATTGTTACTATTATCGCAGGTTTGTTAATCTGGGATGCAGTGAGGGAGACCAGTCTTAATGTCTGATTTAAATATCAATGTTTGGTGTCCACAGTGGGCCTGTTTCTAAGGGCTGGGGCCCGTTTCTAAGGAGTGTGACCCTTATAATTAATTCTGACCCTTATCCAGGGATGGAACTTTTTCTCCCTCCCTTATTTTCTTCTCTGGCTGAAATCGATATCATCCTCCAATGTTCTCAGTCTACACACCAGATGCCCTCCACCCCTTTAGATAAAGTTTCGTGTTTTGTTTATTTTTTCTCTTTTGTTTTTTAGCTGAGAGGGGACAGTTTGTCAAGAAAGAGTTTCCTTCTATCAGTTGCAATGGTACAATCTGGAAATATGTACCTCCGAATATTAAATCTTTTGTTCCACAAGGGTTGTGGGTCTTCAGCAGTTGCTGCTGTTCCCTCCTCCAGAAAGCACCATGAGGAGAACTTTCTCCATATTTTCCCCTTTCTTTCCTGTGATTTCCTGGTGGGGTTCATTGAGGAAAAGCTTGCAATATTATGAAACCCTTCTATGAATTTGATTGCCTAGGGGCTCCACATTTTCACGCTAGAACACTCTTAGCCTCCAAAAATGTATTCATCAAAACCTCTAGTATAATGTTTTTAACAGCTTACCAATGGCTTCTACTCCAGGCAAGCAAATGTTTGGATACTGTGTCTCATGCAGGTGTTTGTTTCTCTCGGTCTCAGGATTGCTATCTATGACCTTGATTTCTGATGGATTCATGAAAAGTTATTGATCAGATATCTGTTCAGCTTTTCTTTCTTAAGGGTGGGAGGTTTTTTTCTTCACTCTTATCTAAGCTAAAACCAGATGTCCATCCACTTACATAATAACTGAGGTTTTAAAATATTCTCCATCTCCTAGTTATACAACTGTCCATTGGTTTTGTTTGTTCTCTTTGTTGTTCTGTATAATTTTTCAGGGCAAGGTATGTGGAGATATTCAAATTAAGAAGTCATCATCAACTCATGGACCAGTTGCCTTTATCCAGTCCTGGAACATCATTTCTCATTGATAGCATGCTTCTCTGTAGGCTTTGATTTACCAGAATTAAAATGATTATCTCTGGAATAGTAACTTTGATGATACAGTTTTTCTGTCTCATCTATACTCATTCTAGTCTGACTTAAAGAGAGCTAGCTTTAATTGCATGGAATATTCTGAATAAGATCTAACTAAAGCAGAACCCTGTAAGACTGGCCCATCTTGGGGCACAAGCACCAAATTTCTGTGGTTAAAATTTAATTTAAATTGGCATTAATAATTGTATTACTTCTGCCTTTTATAAGGCTTAGAGGTTACTAAAATTTCTAGATGATTGGCTCATAAACTAATGACATAGTAAAAATTCCATTATTTTTCATTTTCACAAATGACTTTTCCAACTAAATTTGCTATTTTGTACTTAATGTTCTTAAACATCTTATTGTTTTGGGTATTGCATTCCTGATTATCAAGATTACTTTAAATATATAATTTTAATTATACAAGGTATTAATTATCTTTTACAAATTTGCTAAACATTCTGTCATTTATCACAATGTTGAGAAAATTGTGTAGAGTGGGATCAAGACAGAACTAGAGAAATTTCCATCTAGGTTGGTACAGAGCTATTAATCAAGGTTCTGTGCATTAGTTATTAATCTGTCAATGGATCTATATAATTTATTTATTAATGAGCTGAATTTCAGGCTTATATCTACAATGTCTCAAGAAGGCTGCTGGATGCTTATTTGATATAATGAAAAAAAATATCTTTATGCTTTCTTAACCCTACAATTTGTTCTTAACGAATTTATGATATTTTTAACAGATTATAGTACTCCTTTGAAATTTCTTATATTATATTTTCAATAAATATGGGAATTGAGCCAAATAGAATTTACTGGTCTCTAGAATCCACTGTTCCTTCCCTTTCTTTCTTCTTTCCTTCCTCTTTCTTTTAATTAAATATTTATCACACTCAGATCTATTTACAACTTTGCCATTACCCACTATTTCTGAGAAACTAGCAAGAAATAGTGAGATAACATGTTCAAAACCTGCTAGGATTCCAAGTAAAATTTACCTCTGCTTTTACAGCACTTAGATGAATTATTGGTAATTAGAAATTTATTAGTATTTTTAACCTACCTTGAGTTATAGTTTTCTCTTCACATTATTTATTACATCATTTTAACTTGAAAATAAATTTATTTAATGAAGTTAAATTTTAAATATTAAAGTAAGATTCTCTTATTTTCTCAGGATATTTTATGTTTTAAATAATGTACTCAGGATGTTTTAACTTCTGTTAAAAACAATAATTATTTTGAGAGGATTTATTTAAATTTCTAAGTATTCTTTATATTTGCAAATGCAATAAATGAAAGTTTCCCATTCCTCTAGCTTGGGATTTTTCTTTGTGTTAAAGGGTTACCATGATTAAGTGTATAAATGAAATATTATAGGGGATTTATCACTGGTTGTACAAAATGAGTAATAACCAAAATTAATAGTCATTACATATATTCTCACAGCTCTGCTACTAAACTTAGTTGGTATAGTCCAATGACAGATTCACCCATGTCTTCTGTCCAAAACATAATTAAAAATTAAAATTATCATGTTTAAAATATCATCCTTAGTAGAAGATATCTAACCATAAACCAACAAAATGTGATTACGGCTCATACCTCCAGTTTGCCAATGGAAGTAGAAGTAATGTGATAATAAGTCCATGAGGGCTTCCCTGGTGGCGCAGTGGTTGAGAGTCCGCCTGCCTATGCAGGGGACACGGGTTCGTGCCCTGGTCTGGGAAGATCCCACATGCCGTGGAGCAGCTGGGCCCATGAGCCATGGCCACTGAGCCTGCGCGTCTGGAGCCTGTGCTCTGCAACAGGAGAGGCCACAACAGTGAGAGGCCCGCGTACTGCAAAAAAAAAAAAAGTCCATGAATATACAGCATATAGGAGATAGGACTATGTGATAAGTATACTCTTTCATTTACAAACGAACTTAAGCCTATAGATAGATAGATAGATAGATAGATAAAATGTCTAATGCAGTGTAACAAGTTCAATACACATTTATGACTGTTTAGAAATTTTAATTTTATGTTTTGATTATATCCATTTAAATTTTGAACTTGAAACATCATTGTAGTATAGATTTGTTCACTGAAATTATTAACATATGCTTAACTTTATGTATATATATATGCATATCTATATGCATATATATTCTTATGAATGTATTATTTGAAGAAAGGGAACAAAGCAAAGACTCTTTTTTAAAAAAGGATTTAATACGAACTCACTTAAGATGCCAAATTTAGACTCTATGTTTTCTTTCTTTATGTTCTTTCTTTTCCTTCCTTCTTTCCTTCCTTCCTTTTTCTTCCTTTCCTTCCTTCCTTTGTTTCCAAGTGATCATGTGTAAAAAATTCTGGCATTAAGCTCTAGCAGCCTGAATGTCTATGCCTGTATTAAGTGGAAGGTTTGCTCTGAGACCCACATCTCCAAGGTAACAGAAGTGCTCACTTTGATACATGTGAGACAGCTGAAATTCTTAGTTTCATATCTACCATACCATGTATCTCCCACTATTCCTTAGGCCCCTCTGTCTCATTTTTATTTCCATGCCTGATTCCTTTTCCTTTGTACAGTCTCAAATGTCGTGAATTTCAAAATTCTCTTCCTGGCCTACATCTTCGTTTCAGTCTCCATTTCCCACTGGTGACCATCCATTCTCCTTGTCCCGGGATGATAGATGGATTCCTAAGTACAGATGGATTCCTAGTTTAGATCAGTATTCTGGTTCCAGACTCATATTTTCAAATGCCTTCTGAAAGTCCCAGCTATGTGCCTCCAACTCATACATTCCCTTATTCATTAATTTATAAAAGAGTTACTGAGTTGTACTCTGCTGGAATTAAGTGCTTGAGATCCTTCAGTTAACAAACAGACAATGATCTTTACCTTTGTGAAAGTTACATCATCATGAGTGTGTGTGTGTGTGTGTGTGTGTGTGAGAGAGAGAGAGAGAGAGAGAGAGAGAGAGAGAGAGAGAGAGGTAGATAATAAGTAATTCACAAACATTGTGTTATTTTATTTATTTATATTTGTAAATAAATTTATATTTATAAATAAATAAAATGTATATAATTTGTGCTATTTTATATATGAACAAGGTGGTAAGTGTCATGAAAAAAATGTTCACCTTAGGGTAAGGTAACCAGGAGTGCCTGGGAATTGTGGTCCTTACAACTTTAAATAGAATTTTTAATGTAGGGTTTGTTTTGTAGGTTTATTTAAGCAAAGAGTTGAAGGAGATGTAGGAATAAGGCCTTGAATCTCTAAGGTGGAGCAATCAAGGCAGAGGGAATTCAATGCAAAGGTTGTACTGCAGGGATGAGCCTGGGTCTTCTGGGGCAGTCAGGAGACTGGTGTTTATCAGAGTGCAAACTAGGAGGCGAGCAGGAGAAGACATCAGGGAGGCAATGCAGACCAAGCCTGCAAGTCCACATGAGCTGCTGTAGACTCATTTTTACTCAGAATCAGAGGGGAAATCACTGCAAGGTCCTAAGCAAAGGAATGACCACTCTGCCTGCTGGATCACTTTATCATCCAACTGTTCAAAACTCATACGAGTCGTTCCACTTACTTAATCCCCCAACCCAGCCCTCCTGCCCTACCTTAATTTCTTATGAAATTCACCCTGTCCCCCAAGCCAGAAATGAAATAGAAATTTATTTCTTGCTCATATAATAGTCCAATGCAGGTGTTTCTCATCAGCAGGTGACTCTCTCCCACTCAATAATTCAAAGACCAAGGTTTTTGCATCTTATGGTTCTTCTGTCCCTTAGGACCTCATTAGCAGACAGCCAGCAAAAGGAGAAAGAAGACCTGGAGGAGAATCCTCTCCTCCAGAGGTAGCTCACACCCCTTCCTCCCTGTTCTATTAATGAGAACTCAAATATATGGCTCGCTTCAGTGAGACAGAGGCTGGGAAACATAGTCTAGCTGGGTACCCAGAGATAAAAGACTTGGATAAACAGTTAAACATTCTTTTACTCATCAAATAATAGTTGAATTAATTGATTTGACAAACTAAAAACTTTTGTCAAAACTCTTCTGCTTCATTTGGGTCGTATCCTTGCTACCTGAATTTATGGAAAAATCTAACTCTTCTCTAAGATTTCAGTCTTTTCTATAAATGTCCTGTTTCTGACATGAAAATGTGGTCATTTTCACACATTTCCAGGAGCTCCACACAACTTCTTACACTGATACTCGAGACCTTGCCTGATCAGATATAAAGAGTTGTCTGACCTCAGATTCCACTGACCCCTTTGAGACTGTTTCCACGGTGCCATGTTATCTGCTGTCCCAAAATCATCTGTGTCATGTCACAGGCTCCAGGTGTCATATACACATGGTAAATGCCAGCTCTTCAAGCAGTGGATTTGTCTCCTGTAAGACCACCTCAAACCTCGCCAGAAAATTCCAAGAAACGAATGCTTGGTGGGCTTGATGTCCCACACCTACTTAGTTGTGACCCGGGACACAGTGGCTCTGGACATGATAGGAAACAGATGCATTTTGTTTACTACAAAATTGATTCAACATGACAATGTCTCATTCTCTTTCTCTCTCTCTCTCTCCTTCCCCCCCTCACTTTTCACTTTTACTCTCTTTTCCTTTCCTTTCTTTCTTTCTTTCTCTTTTCTTTGTTTCTTTTCTCTTCCATCCTTTTTCTCTCTCCCTCTCTCTCCCACTCTTTCTCTTTCTTTCTTCTTCTCATTTTTCACCTAGGTAGGCTTTAGAGTGTTTGAGCTGGAGTACCTCATATTTTCAAAGTATGGGTTGAATAAAATAACACTGAAGATTTCATCTAGCACCAGAAATGATGGATTCTAAAGGTCATGAACATGAGGCCTCATCTTTTATAGCACCTGCATTGTGATGCCTGGATTGAGTTTGTGAGGCCAGTGTTTCCTACAGACCCCAGAATACTCTCCAGAAACCACTATCTACATACATCACATTTGTTGGACACAAACCATCTGATCAATATTAGATTTCTGTGGGGTAAAGAATTCAGATGCTATTTAATAGTAAGACCTTTCAAGGTCAAAGAAAGATGTCCATTCCTATCTCCTTCTCCAATCCATCTGAAAAATATTTGGAAATTAAGCAGGTGTGTAACATGTGAGTTTTCTTTAAGGTGGAATTGCCTACTCCTTTTGGTTCTGACAGCCAACGGCATTTTTACAATTAATTTAACATTAGATAGACATGAAGAAACATATTTCTCATCTTGGCAGGAGGCCGTACAAGGTAATTGGGGACAGATTACTCTTTTATTTCAAGTTAGTATTATTTTTCATGTCTTGCATCAATATTTTTCTTATACTGAAGGAAGGGCAGAACTGTGTGCACATGCACCTTTGTTATCTACTATTAATGCTCTTCACAAGTGGTTCAAAGTGTATTTATCAGTGTCTTGAACTTATTCATTCTTCATTGAAGTTACAGTTATTAAATTATCCTTAAAAAATCAATTATTTGTCAAAAAAACCCCTCATTTTAGAAAGATTTGTGTGTGTGTTTGAGAGTAGAAAATTTTAACTATATAAAAATTACAATGACTAGCACATATTAGCCACCCAATAAGTATTTGTTAACTATGTTCTTCCCTTTTATTTTTTTATGTTGGATAAGATAAGGTAAAACCCACTAAAATAAGAACAAAACCAATAAAATAAGTGTTTACTAAAAACTCTCCAGAAAAAAAATTTGAAAAATTTTTTTTTCATATTAGCTGTAATGAGAATTTTTGGAATTTTAATTCATATTTTCTCCTCCACCAAAGGGAGTCTCAAGAAAAAAAAAAAAAAGCTTCATTATAAAATGACACCTGACATACAACGAATCAATTGACTTCACAAGCCCTGGGTAAACTTCCACAAATTCACAGTTTAGTTTCATTATGTTGATGCCATACAAACATACATTTATAAGACACATTATTTATACTCTTTCTACATTAATTCCTTCAAATTTACTTCTGGAAAAAAATTGTTTTTCTTCTTCATAAAGTTCTTTTGAAGTGGTATGTATCATCAATATATTCATGGATCCATACTCATGTATCAAACTGTGTATTTATCATCTCTGCTTGAATGCTTTGCAGGTATATTAAAGATAAAGTTAGAATTTCATTTCTTAGGTTGTTTGCATATCTTGGCTTACGTGAATAATGCAGAGATAAACATGGGTGTACAAATATATCTTTGAGACCTTGATTTAAATTTTTTTGTTAAATACCCTGAAGTGGGATAGCTGGATATGATGACCCTATTTTTAATTTTTTTGAGAGATCTTAATTCTGTTTTCCATAGTGGCTGCACGATGATTTTACATTCTCAACAACAGTGTACAAGGGTTCCATTTTCTTCACATTCTCAGCCACACTTCTTCTTTTTACCCTGATAATTACCACCCAAATGGGTGTGAGGTGATATCTCCTTGTGGTTTTGATTTGCATCTCCCTGATGAATAGTGATGTTGAGCATGTTTCATATACCTGTTGGTCATTTGTTTGTCTTCTTTGGAGAAATGTCTATTCAAAATGTGGTATATACATACAATGAACATACAATGAATTCAGCCTTAAAGAAGAAGGAAATCCTGCCACATGCAACAACATATATGAACCTTGAGGACATTATGTTAAATGAAATAAAACAGTCACAGAGGATAATTACTGCATGATTCCACTTATATTAGATCTCTAAAAGAGTCAAACTCATAGAAGCAGAGAGTAAAATTATGATTGTCAGGGCAAAGGGGAGGGTGGGATGGGGAGTTGTTCAACAGGTATAAAGTTTAAGTTATGCAAGATGAATAAATTCTAGACATCTGTTGTACAACATTGTGCCCATAGTTAATAACACTCTATTGTACACTTACAAATTTGGCAAGTGGGTAGATCACTGTTAAGTGTTCTTAACACAGTAAAAAACCCGCTAAATGTCTTAGTTCTTTCCCTAGTCACTCGCCCCTGAGGAAATGGCTTTATCAGTTTAAGAGTTGCTAAAACAAAACAAAACAAAAGGAAGGAAAAACCAACACCGATTTTCAATTTCTTTGATCACCCTCTCTCACTCTCACATTCAGTCCATGTCCTATTTATTTCATCTCTAGATTTATCTTGGATGTGTCCACTGTTTTACATCACCACCTTTATGATCCAGGACCAAGCCACCATTTTCAATTTTGTAGATGCTGTGGAATCCTCTAACAAAATTTTCACTTCACTGCTGTCTTCTCCTATATATTCTTTAGAGAATACCCAAAGTGATCTTTTTAAAACTTGAAAATAGCATGCACTGTCCCATTGCTTGAAAGTCTACAATGGCCTCTAATTGCACTTAGAGTAAAAGCCAAATTCCCCACCACAGCAACTCCCTCCCTGCTCTGGCCTTTGCTTACTTCTCTCTAAAGTTAACTTGATCTAGTTTCCTGTCCTCAAAAAGGTGAATTCATTCCACTTAGTTGAGGCTGTTCTGTGTATCTGGGTCACCCTTCTACTGACGTTTGACAATGCTCTACCTTCCCAAATTCCAGTTCTCTGGTTTAATGCTCTCTTTAGAAAGAGCATTTGTGATTAACCCAACAGTATTAAAGTTCATAACCCACTAGTCTTTTCCCCACCATTCTGCGTTTTATTTTAATACTACAGACTATTTTCCACATATTGTAACTTCAGTAGAAGCTTTATCATTTTGTATGATTGGAACCAGTAGTTGGTTGGATAACTGCAATCACAACAAAAAGACAGATAAAGACTAAAATTATTTATTTTAACTGTGTGTTAACATAGATATGTGCTTTCCTTTACTGATCTTTAAGTATGTTGTTGAATGACTGGAGGTTTTTCTAGATCTTTCTTTTAATAGCATAACCCATACTACTTTGATTATGATTTCTAGTTTCAATTGCTTAATTTAAATCAAATGAGAAACTAAAGACACCTGTGAAACAATCAGAATGTCAATCCTTCTAGATTTTGATACATTTTAAAAATTGTTTGTAGATGTATCTCTTGCTCTTAATTTGGCAGAGTTTCCTGTTGTTTATTTGTTTTTCTCGATTGTTTTGTTTTGTTCTTATTGCATTTCTCCAAAAATTGTGCTTATATTTTTTTCTCATAGTAATCACACAGAGACTAAAACTTTTTACATCCTGTCCTTGTGCTCCTCAAATGACATATCTGTATTGCCCAGACCTGGAAATGGCATACATATTACCTTTACTCACATTCTATTGGCTAGTCCTCAGTCACATGATCACAGTTAACTGCTAAAGAGGCAGGGAGTGTAGTGTAAATGAGTGCTCAGGAAGAAGAGGAAATGGGCTTGGTTAGCACATAGCCAGACTTGGTAAAACTCTTTCTTAAGTCCACTTTAATATTGTGATACAAATTGGGCCCTATTTAATATGGTAAGTTCAAAAAAGAAGATGAACTAAGTTTTGTAAGTGTTGTTTGTTCTGGAATGTTCCATGTAACAGTCTGTTTATCTTTCTTATTCAAATCTCCGGGCAGGTATTGCCTGAAAAGACAAGTTAGTAGGAAGTATTTTATCCTATTAATGATATCCTCCTTTAGAAATTACTCAGCATATATACAGACAGGATCAGAAAGAGACCTCTTAAAAAATATATATATATATATATATATATATATATATATATATATATATATATATATATATATATAAAATCATGAAGATCATAATATAAGTTGGCATTATACATAGGATAATGTTATAGACATCTAACTATTAAAATAGTCTCTATTATTTCCTGGCCTACCAGTCAGTTCTGTTGGCTCTCACTTACCTACTAGGTATCAGTTAAACATTCTTGAGATTGAATAAAAAATTGACATTGGTGGCTGCATCAGGATTGTTTTGTTGGCCAGCAATAGCTTCCATACAGGTGGATTAATCCTGGGTAGAATTCCTTAGAAGTATTGAAAATACCACCTCACCAAATATATCCCATTATTCAGGAATAAACTGTGATTTATAAAATCCACTTTTAAAGAGACTTGGCTGAGTTAATTTTCACAGAAATCCCAACAAAATATTAATATCTTAACTGGAGAGAGTAATAAACTAACCTCATATTGCATTATTGTCTCATCATGAATTAATGTATTAAATTACCTAACTCTATGCAAATGGCTGAAGGTATGCAATGGAGGATAGGTGAAATTGTAATGGCAAAGTTTGGGGAGAATAGAAAACTGGATATAGATACTGAATTAAACACTTCTGGAAGGTAGGGGACATTAGGGGAGTAGAAAAGTAGCACTAACTTTAAAAATTTGTTTGTTCTGGACATGGACATGTACTTCTTGCTCAGGGGCTGCTTGTTGCAAGTGTTTACTATTTCTGCTCTAAAGAGCAGTTATAAAAGCCCTTATATTATGCAATAGTCACTTCTATACAATATAAAATGACATCATCTCCTGGTTGGAAAGCAACATCAAACATCAGAGCAATCATATGTCAGTGGGAACTCAAGATAGATTTTTTAGCAGCTTTATTGAGGTATGACTAATATTAAACTGCACATATTTAGCATATACAATTTCATGAGTTTGGACATATGCTTATGCTTGTGAAACCATCACCATAATCAAGGTAGTAGACACATACATCATCTTGAAAAGTTTCCTTGTGTCTCTTTGTTGTTGCTGTTGTTATTGTTTTTTTTGTTTGTTTGTTTTTGTTTTTTTCTGGATTTCATAAGAACCATTAATATGAGATCTACCTTCTTAACAAATTTTAAGTGCACAATACAGTATGGGTGCTATGCTATACAGCAGATCTGTAGAAATCATTAATCTCGCATAACTGAAGCTATATACCAATTAAACAACTCCTTGCTTCCCTCTCCTCTTGGCCCCTAAATCACCATTCTATTCTCTACTTCTATAAGTACCTCATGTAAGTGGAATCATGCAGTATTTGCCCTTCTGTGCTTGGCTTATTTCATATAGCATAATTGCTGTACAACAATAAAAGCAATTAACTCTATGTATACACAAACATGGCTAAACCTCAAAAAATTTTGTTGAGGAAAATAAGCCATACACAAAGGACTACATACTGTATGATCCATTTATACAAAATCCAAGAAAAAATTACCCTATAGTAATAGAAATCAGCATAGTGGTTTTCTTGGGTTTAGGTGAATATTAATTACTAGAAAAGTGAACAAGAGAATGTTCTGGAGCAGTAATAATATTCTATATCTTTATCTGGAAGATGGTTACATGCTTGTGTGCATTTGTCAAAGATCATAGAACAGTGCACTTAAGATTTGAGCATTTTCATATACTTAAATCGTACTGAATACTGGTAGGCTAAAAAACTGTATTAACTTTGCACAAAGAGTGAAGATGCAAAAAAAAAGATCATTCAATGAGAAATATTGAATCTCAAATTTTATCTGAGTCACTCTCTGTGTGGTACCTGTTTCTAATAGATCCTTGCAGCACAGAGAATGAAAGAAAACAGAGAGAGAGAATATTTTCATTTCCATTTTTTTAACACCTTTATTGGCGTAAAATTGCTTTACAATGGTGTGTTAGTTTCTGCTTTATAACAAAGTGAATCAGTTATACATATACATATATCCCCATATCTCTTCCTCCGTGAATCTCCCTCCCTCTCACCCTCCCTATTCCACCCCTCTAGGTGGTCACAAAGCCCAGAGCTGATCTCCCTGTGCTACGCGGCTGCTTCCCACTAGCTATCTGTTTTACGTTTGGTAGTGTATATATGTCCATGCCACTCTCTCACTTTGTCCCAGCTTACCCTTCCCCCTCCCTATATACTCAAGTCCATTCTCTAGTAGGTCTATGTCTTTATTCCCTTCTTGCCCCTAGGTTCTCCATGACAATTTTTTTTTTTTTACATTCCATATATGTGTGTTAGCGTATGGTATTTGTTTTTCTCTTTCTGACTTATTTTACTCTGTATGAGAGACTCTAGGTCCAAACACTTCACTACAAATGTCTCAATTTCTTTTCTTTTTATGACTAAGTAATATTCCATTGTATATATGTGCCACATCCACATGTTCTTTATCCATTCACCGGTTGATGGACACTTAGGTGGCTTCCATGTCCTGGCTATTGTAAATAGACATGCAATGAACATTGTAGTACATGACTCTTTTTGCATTCTGGTTTTCTCAGGGTATATGCCTAGTAGTGGGATTGCTGGGTTGTATGGTAGTTCTACTTTTAGTTTTTTAAGGAACCTTCATACTGTTCTCCATAGTGGCTGTATCAATTTACATTCCCACCAACAGTGCAAGAGGGTTCCCTTTTCTCCACACCCTCTCCAGCATTTATTGTTTGTAGATTTTTTGATGATGGCCATTCTGACCAGTGTGAGATGATATCTCATTGTAGTTTTGATTTGCATTCTCTCAAATGATTAATGATGTTGAGCATTCTTTCATGTGTTTGTTGGCAATCTGTATATCTTCTTTGGAGAAATGTCTATTTAGGTCTTCTGCCCATTTTTGGATTGGGTTTTCTGTTTTGTTGACATGGAGCTGCCTGAGGTGCATGTAAATTTTGGAGATTAATCCTTTGTCAGTTGCTTCATTTGCAAATGTATTCTCCCATTCTGAGGGTTGTCTTTTTGTCTTGTTTATGGTTTCCTTTGCTGTGCAAAAGCGTTTAAGATTCATTAGGTCCCATTTGTTTACTTCTGCTTTTATTTCCATTTCTCTAGGAAGTAGGCCAAAAAGGATCTTGCTGTGTTTTGTGTCATAGAGTGTTTTGCCTATGTTTTCCTCTAAGAGTTTGATACTGTCTGGCATTACATTTAGGTCTTTAATCCATTTTGAATTTATTTTTGTGTATGGTGTTAGGGAGTGTACTAATTTCATAATTCTATATGTACCTGTCCAGTTTTTCCAGCACCACTTCTTGAAGAGGCTGTCTTTTCTCCACTGTATACTCTTGCCTCCTTTATCAAAGATAAATTGACCATATGTGCTTGGATTTATCTCTGGGCTTTCTATCCTGTCCCATTGATCTATATTTCTGTTTTTGTGCCAGTACCACATTATCTTGATTACTGTAACTTTGTAGTATAGTCTGAAGTCAGGGAGCCTGATTCCTCCAACTCCATTTTTCTTTCTCAAGATTGCTTTGGCTATTCGGGGTCTTTTGTGTTTCCATTCAGATTGTGAAATTTTTTGCCCTAGTTCTGTGAAAAATGACAGGGTTAGTTTGATAGGGATTGCATTGAATCTGTGATGGCTTTGGGTAGTATAGTCATTTTCACAGTATTGATTCTTCCAATCCAAGAACATGGTATATCTCTCCATCTATTTGTATCATCTTTAATTTCTTTCATCACTGTCTTATAATTTTCTGAATACAGGTCTTTTGTCTCCTTAGGTAGGTTTATTCCTAGATATTTTATTATTTTTATTGCATTGGTAAATGGGAGTGTTTTCTTAATTTAACTTTCAGATTTTTCATCATTAGTGTATAGCAATGCAAGAGATTTCTGTGCATTGATTTTGTATCCTGATACTTTACCAATTTCATTGATTAGCTCTAGAAGATTTCTGGTAGCATCTTTAGGGTTCTCTGTGTATAGTATCCTGTCATCTGCAAAGAGTGACAGCTTTACTTCTTTTCCCATTTGGATTCCTTTTATTTATTCTTCTTCTCTGATTGCTGTGGCTAAAACTTCCAAAACTATGCTGAATAATAGTGGTGAGAGTGGGAAACCTTGTCTTCTTCCTGATCTTAGTGAAAATGCTTTCAGTTTTTCATCATTGAGAAAGATGTTTGCTGTAGGTTTGTCATATATGGCCTTTATTATGTTGAGGAAAGTTCCCTCTGCCAACTTTCTGGAGGGTTTTTTATCATAAATGGGTGTTGAATTTTGTCAAAAGCTTTCTCTGCATCTGTTGAGATGATCATATGGTTTTCCGCCTTCAATTTGTTAATATGGTGTATCACATTGATTGATTTGCGTATACTGAAGAATCCTTGTGTTCCTGGGATAAACCCCACTTGAGCATGGTGTATGATCCTTTTAATGTGCTGTTGGATTCTGTTTGTTAGTATTTTGTTGAGCATTTTTGCATCTATGTTCATCAGTGATATTGGCCTTTGGTTTTCTTTCTTTGTGATATCTTTGTCTGGTTTTGGTATCAGGGTGATGGTGGCCTCGTAGAATGTGTTTGGGAGTGTTCCTCCCTCTGCTATATTTTGGAAGAGTTTGAGAAGGATAGTTGTTAGCTCTTCCCTAAATGTTGGATAGAATTCGCCTGTGAAGCTATCTGGTCCTGGGCTTTTGTTTATTGGAAGATTTTAAATCACAGTTTTGATTTCAGTGCTTGTGATTGGTCTGTTCAAGTTTTCTATTTCTTCCTGGTTCAGTCTCGGAAGGTTGTGCCTTTCTAAGAACTTGTCCATTTCTTCCAGGTTGCCCATTTTATTGGCATATAGTTGGTTGTAGTAATCTCTCCTGATCCTTGGTATTTTTGTATTGTCAGTTGTTACTTCTCCTTCTTCATTTCTAATTCTATTGATTTGAGTCTTCTCCCTTTTTTTCTTGATGAGTCTGGCTAATGGTTTATCAATTTTGTTTATTTTCTCAAAGAACCAGCTTTTAGTTTTATTGATCTTTGCTATTCTTTCCTTCATTTCTTTTACATTTATTTCAGATCTGGTTTTTATGATTTCTTTCCTTCTGCTAACTTTGGAGTTTTTTTGTTCTTCTTTCTGTAATTGCTTTAGGTGTAATGTTGGGTTGTTTATTTGAGATGTTTCTTGTTTCTTAAGGTAGGATTGTATTGCTATAAATTTCCCTCTTAGAACTGCTTTTGCTGCATCCCATAATTTTTTGGTTGTCGTGTTTTCATTGTCATTTGTTTCTAGGTGTTTTTTTGATTTCTTCTTTGATTTCTTCAGTGATCACTTCGTTATTAAGTAGTGTTTTGTTTAGCCTCCATGTGTCTGTATTTTTTACAGATCTTTTCCTGTAATTGATATCTTGTCTCATAGCATTGTGGTCGGAGGAGACAGCTGATATAATTTCAATTTTCTTTAATTTATCAAGGCTTGATTTGTGACCCAAGATATGATTTATCCTGGCGCATGTTACATGAGCACTTGAGAAGAAAGTGTATTGTGTTGGTTTTGGATGGAATGTCCTATAAATATCAATGAAGTCCATCTTGTTTAATGTATCATTTAAAGCTTGTGTTCCCTTATTTATTTTCATTTTGGGTGATCTCTCCATTGGTGAAAGTGGAGTGTTAATGTCCTATGCTATGATTGTGTTACTGTCAATTTCCCCTTTTATGGCTGTTATTATTTGCCTTATGTATTGAGGTGCTCCTATGTTGGATGCATAAATATTTACAATTGTTATATCTTCTTCTTGGATCAATCCTTTGATCATTATGTAGTGTCCTTCTTTATCTCTTGTAATAGTCTTTATTTTAAAGTCTATTTTGTCTGATATGAGAATTGCTACTCCAGCTTTCTTTCGATTTCCATTTGCATGGAATATCTTTTTCCATCCCCTCACTTTCAGTCTGTATGCACCCCTAGGTCTGAAGTGGGTCTCTTGTAGACAGCATATATATAGGTTTTGTTTTTGTATCCATTCAGCCAGTCTCTGTCTTTGGGTTGGAGCATTTAATCCATTCATGTTTAAGGTAATTATCAATATGTATTTTCCTATTCCGATTTTCTTAATTGTTTTGGGTTTGTTATTGTAGGTCTTTTCCTTCTCTTGTGTTACCTGCCTAGAGAAGTTCCTTTTTCAGTTTTTGTAAAGGTGGTTTGGTGGTGCTGAACTCTCTCAGCTTTTGCTTGTCTGTAAAGGTTTTAATTTCCCCGTCAAATCTGAATGAGATGTTTGCTGGGTAGAGTAATCTTGGTTGTAGGTTTTTCCCCTTCATCACTTTAAATATGTCCTGCCACTCCCTTCTGGCTTGCAGAGTTTCCTCTGAAAGATCAGCTGTTAACCTTATGGGGATTCTCTTGTATGTTATTTGTTGTTTTTCCCTTGCTGCTTTTAATATGCTTTCTTTGTATTTAATTTTTGATTTTTATTAATATGTGTCTTGGTGTCTTTCTCCTTGGATTTATCTTGTATGGGACTCTCTGTGCTTCCTGGAATTGACTAACTATTTCCTTTCCCATGTTAGGGAAGTTTTCAACTATAATCTCTTCAAATATTTTCTCAGTCCCTTTCTTGTTCTCTTCTTCTTCTGGTACTCCTACAATTCAATGTTGGTGCATTTAATGTTTTCTTAGAGGTCTCTGAGACTGTCTTCAATTCTTTTCCTTCCTTTTTCTTTATTCTGCTCTGCAGTAGTCATTTCCACTATTTTTTCTTCCAGGTCACTTATCCATTCTTCTGCCTCAGTTATTCTGCTCTTGATCCCTTCTAGAGAAATTTTTATTTCATTTATTGTGTTGTTCATCACTGTTTGTTTGCTCTTTAGTTCTTCTAGGTCCTTGTTAAATGCTTGTTGTATTTTCTCCATTCTATTTCCAAGATTTTGGATCGTCTTTACTATCATTATTCTGAATTCTTTTTCAGGTAGACTGCCTATTTCCTCATTTGTTAGGAGTGGTGGGTTTTTGCCTTACTCCTTCATCTGCTGTGTGTTTCTCTGTCTTCTCATTTTGCTCTACATACTGTGTTTGAGATCTCCTTTTTTCGGGTTGCAGGTTTGTAGTTCCCGTTGTTTTTGTTGTCTGTCCTCAGTGGCTCAGGTTGGTTCAGTGGGTTGTGTAGGCTTCCTGGTGGAGGGGACTAGTGCCTGTGTTCTGGTGGATGAGACTGAATCTTGTCTTTCTGGTGGGCAGGTCCACGTCTGGTGGTGTGTTTTGGGGTGTCTGTGGCCTTATTATGATTTTAGGCAGCCTCTCTTCTAATGGGTGGGGTTGTGTCCCTGTCTTGCTAGTTGTTTGTCATAGGGTATCCAGCACGGTAGCTTGCTGGTCATTGAGTGGAGGTGGGTCTTGGCGTTGATATGGAGAATCTGGGAGATTTCCACCATTTCTTATTACGTGGTGCTGGGAGGTCTCTTGTAGACCAGTTTCCTGAACTTGGCTCTCCTACCTCAGAGGCATGACCCTGATGCCTGGCTGGAGCACCAAGAGCCTATCATCTGCACAGCTCAGAATAAAAGGGAGAAAATAAAGAAAAGAAAGAAAGAAAGAAAGAGAAAGAAAGAAAGAAAGAAAGAAAGAAAGAAAGAGAGAGAAAGAAAGAAAAAGAAAGGAGAAGATAAAATAAAATAAAATAAAGTTATTAAAATAAAAAATTATTGAAAAAATTTAGAAAAAGTAATAAAAAAAGAAAGAAAGAAAGAAAGAAGAGCACAACCAAACCAAAAAAGAAATCCATCCATGATAACATGTGCTAAAAACTATACGAAAGAAAAAAAAAAGAAAACGGACAGACAGTACCCTAGGATAAATGGTAAAAGCAAAGCCATATAGACAAAATCACACACAGAAGCATACACATACCCACTCACAAAAAGAGAAGAAGGGAAAAAAAAAAAAAATATATATATATATATATATATATATATATATATATATCTCGTTGCTCCCAAAATTCCCCTCCTCAATTTGGGACAATTCGTTGTCTATTCAGGTATTCCACAGATGCAGGGTACATCAAGTTGATTGTGGAGATTTAATCTGCTGCTCCTGAGGCTGCTGGGAGAGGTTTTTCCTTTCTCTTCTTTTTTCCTACACCTCCTTGTGTTCAGCTTTGTATATGGAGCTGCCTCTGCATGTAGGTCACCTGAGGGTGTCTGTTCTTTGTTCAGACAGGACGGAGTTAAAGGAGCAGCTCCTTCAGGGGCTCTGGCTCACTCAGGATGGGGGGAGGGAGGGGTACGGAATGCAGGGCGAGCCTGCGGCAGCAGAGACTGGCATTATGCTGCAGCAGCGTGAGGCGCGCCATGTGTTCTCCCAGGGAAGTTGTCCCTGGATAATGTGACCCTGCTAGTGGTGGGCTGCACAGCCTCCCTGGACGGGAGGTGTGGATAGTGACCTGTGCTTGCACATAGGCTTGTTGGTGGCTGCAGCAGCAGCCTTAGCATCTCATGCCCATCTCTGGGGTCCATGCTGAAGCAGCGCTCACGCCTGTCTCTGGAGATCCTTTAAGCGGCGTTCTTAATCCCCTCTCCTTGCGCACCAGGAAACAAGAGGCAAGAAAAAGTCTCTTGCCTCTTCGGCAGCTCCAGACCTTTTTCTGGACTCCCTCCCGGCTAGCTGTGGCACACTAGACCCCTTCGGGCTGTATTCACGCAGACAACCCCAGTCCTCTCCCTGGGATCTGACCTCCGAAGCCCGAGCCTCAGCTCCCAGCCCCCACTCGCCCCAGCGGGTGAGCAGACAAGCCTCTCGGGCTGGTGAGTGCTGGTCAGCAGTGATCCTCTGTGCAGGAATCTCTCCACTTTGCCCTCTGTACCCCTGTTGCTGTGCTCTCCCCCATGGTTCCGAAGCTTCCCCCCTCCGCCACCTGCAGTCTCTGCCCATAAAGGGGCTTCCTAGTGTGTAGAAACCTTTCCTCCTTCATAGCTCCCTCCCACTGGTGCAGGTCCTGTCCCTATTCTTTTGTCTCTGTTGTTTCTCTTTTTTTGCCCTACCCAGGTATGTGGGGAGTTTCTTGCCTTTGGGGAGGTCTGAGGTCTTCTGCCAGCATTCAGTAGGTATTCTGTAGGAATTGTCCCATATGTAGATGTATTTCTGATGTACTTGTGGAGAGGAAGGTGATCTCCATGCCTTACTCTTCTGCCATCTTGAAGCTCCTCCCATTTCCTTTTAAGTCTATGGGGGCAATCGAAATCTAAATTGAAACATCAAAGGTATGAAAATAAAATTAATAACAGTAATGAATTCAGAAACACTGGTGAATTGAAAATAGGTGAGTCCATAAATAAACACCCATGGTAAATGTAAATTTAACACCCTGTATGTGATTCTGGAAAACATGTACACACCTGGCTTCGTGCTATTGGGCATGAGCTTAAAAAAATTTGGCCCAGATATATAAATCAATGTACTTAAACCCAAACAATTAATAGTAAAAACTCAGAGTTCACATTGGACCTTTGGCTCTCTCTTCAGATGAACTAAAGAGGAAGGTTTGACTTAGCTTTCACAGAACTTTAAAAGTCTTAGATGTAATGGACTTAAGTCTCTTAACATTACTTTGTCAAGTTGAGGAAAGTTGGCCAAGTTAAGCTCTGAGGTACATCTGGGACTGATGTAGTTTTCCCTGAGATATTTGTAGGGGTTGTACATATAAATTAATGAATTAATCATGACAATGTTATAGCACAGAGTTCTAATAGCTCTCCAGTTGCATAGTTCCAAAGTTATTCATTTAAAGTTTTCAGAAACAAAAAGTGTGGCAAAACAAACTGTAAAAGCTTAATAAAATCCTGTTACATAGTCCTATTGAATAGTACTGACTAAATTTAAAAAAAAAAGAAAGAAAGAAAATAAACCAATATAAATACTCTAAATTAACAGTTACAGGAAAATATGTACCAAGGTGTAGACTACTTGATGGGTTAGAGAGAGATGAATGATCATATTTAAAATTTGCCTATTAATGAACAGATGTCAATCTGGAAAGAATTTCTCAAGATGATCTACAAGGATTAGACCTTGATCCTCTTCTATTGAACTATTAATACAATTTGGGCAGATGTTCTAGATATCAATATCTTCAAATGTGTGACTCAAGGCTGGGATTTAAATCACTTTCTGTCACAACAGGGCTACACAACAAACCACCCCTTTATTAGATATCTATTGATGCATAACAAATTATTTAAAATGTTGGTAGCTGAAAACCACAATAATTTTATTCACTTATGATACTCTTGGTCAGCAATTTGAGCTGGGCTCAGCTGGGTGATTTTCCTTCTGCCCCCTCCTAAAGTCATTCGTACAGCTCTGGTCAGCTTGAGGGTTGGCTGGAGGCTAACTGGGATAAGGGGCCTCAGCATATCCTTGATCTGCATGGCCTTACCCTCCAGTTGGTTAGCCTAGGCTTGCTCACATGGCAACAGCATGACCAAAGAGGACAGAGGGATGTGGCAAGGCCTTTGGGGCCCATATTCAGAGTCACACAACAGAAAGGTCTTCCACCTTATTTTGTTGCTCAAAAAAGTCAATAGGCCAGCCCAGATTCAAAGAGTAAGGAAATAGATTCTACCTTTCAAAGACAGGAACTACAAATAACGTGTGGCCATTTAAAATGTAGCACAGGGGCTTCCCTGGGGGCGCAGTGGTTGAGAGTCTGCCTGCCAATGCAGGGGACATGGGTTCGTGCCCTGGTCCGGGAGGATCCCACATGCCGTGAAGCAGCTAGGCCCATGAGCCATGGCCGCTGAGCCTGCACGTCCAGAGCCTGTGCTCCACAACGGGAGAGGTCACAACAGTGAGAGGCCCGCGTACCGCAATAAAATAAATAAATAAATAAATAAATAAATAAAATGTAGCACAGTCCTCTCCTTGGCACAATTATTTAGATTGCTTTTTATGAAAAATACACTTACCACCATGTAAGACCACCAAATGTTGTGATGTATGACAACCAACTCTCTAGGGGGAAAAGAGCCCTGATTTGTAGCATTTGCCCATTTCTGTGGTATGAATACTACCAGGATGCATAATTTCAAGCTACTGATATGACATCACGGATTGTAAGTTGGGAAAATATGCACACAATTGGCTTTCAAAAGCTCAGATGAGCTGGCCCCAGCACACCACTGCCTGAAATTCTCATTCAATTACACCATCAGATCTATGTTCGTTATATCAAAATATGCAGATGTAGATGGGGCTTCTTTAGTGTGGCTTCTCTTGATATATAGGTCTATAAAATGATGCATTATCTGCTTTCCATACTCCCAATGCACAATTTTGAAACGGTGACGTGATAACTAGAGTAGTCAGTGTCATTCAAAAAGGAGAGGATAAAACATCACATAGCAGTTACTGGTGCACAGCAATTTATATATTATAGCAAAGAGTATAAGGTTTCCCTACCCCAGGAGATGGAAGTAGTTCTTGATTAGGATCCTGATCTGCTCTGTGAAATTAACTCTCTGGTCTATTGCTGTCCTTAGGTCTTGACAGTACTCTTTGGGTATTTGGGTATTTGGCCCTGCCCTTTAGGACTTTTGCTTTGCTTCTGAGATGTCTCTTTTCCATAACAAATACTGCATATTTCCAGCTGAGTAGCTTTCTCGTCCTTTTTCTTTTTTTTTTAGCGGTACACGGGCCTCTCACTGTTGTGGTCTCTCCTGATGTGGAGCGCAGGCTCCGGACACGCAGGTTCAGTGGCCATGGCTCGCCGGCCCAGCCACTCCGCGGCATGTGGGATCTTCCCAGACCGGGGCACGAACCCGTGTCCCCTGCATCGGCAGGCGGACTCTCAACCACTGCCCCACCAGGGAAGCCCTCATCCTATTTCTTACTTAGGGGAAATTGAGGGTCCAGAGGTACGTTTTCATTTTGCACTGTCTATGCCACTTATAGATCATGGTGCTGTAAATTCCTAAAAATTATTTTGGTTTTCCTATGTATCAGATTACAGTCTACTTCATTCAACAAAAAAAACATACCCACAGGGCTTTCCTGGTGGTGCAGTGGTTGAGAATCCACCTGCAAATGCAGGGGACATGGGTTCGAGCCCTGGTCTGGGAAGATCCCACATGCCGTTGAGCAACTGGGCCCGTGAGCCACAACTACTGAGCCTGTGCGTCTGGAGCCTGTGCTCCACAACAAGAGAGGCCACAGTAGTGAGAGGCCCGCGCACCGCTATGAAAAGTGGCCCCCACTCACCGCAACTAGAGAAAGCCCTCGCACAGAAACGAAGACCCAACACAGCCAAAAATAAATAAATAAATAAATAAAATTAAAACAAAAAACATACCCACAATTCTTTGTGACCTCTTTCTTAGACTTTTGCAGAGCCATTTTAGATTTAGGCTTCTTTGTGATCTTACTCTTAAATTCCTTAAAAGCCTTTTTGTCTAAATGAGAGGGTTTACTAGAAATCAACTTAAATTTTTCAGAGATCTTAACAAAGTGTATTACAGCTACACTATTGGTTTGATATTTGCTATAAGGTGTTTCTTAATTTGAGATTTTTTTTCTGCTGGAGAGACTAGAGATGAGATAGTTCTATTTTCCAACCTATCAAGTCCTGTATTTTCTCTAAATTCTGCTGGCAAATTGAATATCTCCTTCTTTAGTTCATTTCTCTCTTCTCATACATCATTAAATGTAATTTTAAAAGAAGTGTTTCTTAGCCATATCCACAAGTTCATTAGTACAGTGCGATAAGGACCAGATAGGAATAAGAGGATAGGTAGTAAAATTGGCTGTTATGGTAGCTGGTCAGGGCAGAAGAGACATCTACACTGGCTCTTAAAGGCCATTATGGTAGCTGGTCAGGGCAGAAGAGACATCTACACTGGCTCTTGAAGAAGGAGGCCATTATGGTAGCTGGTCAGAGCAGGAGACATCTACACTGGCTCTTAAAGGAGGCTCTTGTGCTCAAGATGAGCACAAAGAACACATGTTAATATCTTCATGTAGTTCAAAATAATTTCAGTATGGATTGCTAAAAGATACAGTCTAGTTGGGACTCCATCATGTTAGAATTTGTACTACATCCTGAAGGCCGAAGGGATGGAAAGGTTTTAGCAGGGGAAAGACATAATCAGACTCATAATTAGAAAGTTCACTGAGGCATCAGTGTGGAGAGTGAAACATTAAAGGAGGAGAGCCCAGTCAGGAGTCTATGCCAGCCACTCAGGCATGAAGGTATAGGGTAGCCTCAATGGGGACAATGGCACTGGCACCACACCAGGACTGCAGAGTGCACGAGTGCCAAGATTTAGTGTGATTGACATGGAGGGCTTAAGGAAAATAGTGTTCAAGACTCTTAGGTTTCTGGCTTGGGCAACTGACAAGGAGGTGATGCATTTACCAAGAAGGGGCATCCGAGCGGTTTAGATGTGAAACAAAGGAACTTATAACACATCCAACTGGAAATGCCTGATAACAAGAAAATTATGATCTTTCTACTAAAGAATACCTTGAAATCTGAATATCTATCCACAGAGCTGGTCTGGGCACAGTTCTGCCATCAGCCTTATTTGAGAGTCTGTAATATATTAGAGTCCCACAATATGACTATGGGATTGGGACTTCATAGCTCATAACAAAGCATGTGTTATACATATAGTTAACAACTGAAAACACACACACATACACTCACACATACATTCAAATGCCCTCTGTCCAGGTATTAAAAGGTACTTTTAAAATGAAGACCAGGCATTTCAGTCAGATCACCTGGATTCTAATTTAATTTGGCACTTCCCACTAGTGATTTGGGGTTCCTTGTAATGATTCCCTTTTCTTTCTCAGTTTACAATTTAAATCCTTGGTTTTACAAATAGAGTACTGATATACATCCCACAGCTTGGATAGAAGCTGGCATTTCTGAAGTACACACATTTAAAGAATATATTTACTCCAAGCCACTAAAACTGTATTTGAAGAGAATATTTAGGGATTAGATGACTCATTAATCCTTGTTTAGATATAAGAAACAAGAAGGAGACCAGGAGATGGATAAACACACATTTTACACACAAACATACTCACATACTCCCCCGAGTGAGGAAAACAGAGACAAGCTCATAGTAAACCCATATGCACAACAAAGGGAAAGAAATGCCTTCCAAACCCAGCAAATGTTTTGCCAGTCTTCAGAAAGGCTAGTCTACCAAGGCCCTTGAGGATGAAAATGAGTGCTTCCCAGGCTCACTTTAGTGGATCAAGCAGTTGGCTGCTGAATTGAAAAAGGGAGGCAGGCAGCCATTGTCAAGGAGGGGAGAGTAAGTCTTTTTTTCCATTGTCAACCCAGATGGACTCCCTTCCCCAGTCCTTTCTCCATTTGGTATCTTGGGTCACCAGCAATGGATTTAAGATTTCTACTCAAACTTGCTACTTGTATACAAACTCCTCTAGGTGCAGAAGTTCAAATTCAAAGGTCATTTCATCTGACCAAAGAATAACTAACTTCACTGGAAAAGTAAAAACTGGCAGCAGAGGCATGGAACCTCTATCCTGCATCATAATCCACAGTATATTCAGGCTGCCTGTCCAAGTGTGCCTCCTATGAAGGGGTTCGACAGTGAGTTTGGTGATGTCCTACTGACTCTTGGCCTACACACTTTCCCCAGTAGATTTCTATAGGTGCCTCTAGTGTGTGACACTGGTGGTTTCTGTCCCTAATCCCCCCTCAGGCTTAACAGTCAGGGTCACATATCTCAAATTAACTTATGTAGTTTCCTCCCTGCTTCAAATACTCTTGCAGTTATGGTTCCTCCTATTTATTGCAAAGCATAAGAAACCCAGATAAACATTTGGGAGTACCAGTGATGGGCAGAAGCCAAGTAAATTTCTATTCACCTTCCATAAATATGTATATTTAGAATATTTTAAGTGTTAAGCTTTATACTGTGCACTCAGCCGTGGTTTTGAAATGGGGGTGATTTTGCCACCTGGGACATTTTGACAAGGACTTGAAGAATTTTTGGTCATCACAAAGGGTGAAGGAGGTGGGTACTATTAACATCCAGTGGCTAGAGGTCAAGGATGTTTGCTAAATATCCACAAAGTTCAGACAGCCTCCTACAACAAATAATTATCCAGCCTAAAAGGTCAATAGCACTGAGGTTATGAAACCCTGCACTAGAGATAAAATGGTGATCCAACAGTGATGTCATCAATTTGTAAGCATGACAAATGCTCTTCAAATGCCTCAGCATACGTAAATTTGCACATCTGCAAAAGTCAGAAATCAGTGTTAAATTGAGATGATGAGTTTCTAATAGAGAAAAGTGACATGAGTCAGAGGATCATCTAGGAAGACGTGTCTGAGGAAGTCTTGCTTGAAATGAAACCTGAAAGGTGAGTAGAAACCACCTATGTGCAAGAAGGAAGGAATAACATTCCACAGGAAAGGAAGATTGGGTGGGACGGCCCTGTGGCAGGAATAAAACAGACAGAATCTGAAGGACAGTGTTGATGGAGTGCAAAAGTGGGGGAGGAGCTTGGCATGAATCGAGTCTGGGAAGGGGAGGCAGCTAGAGCCTGTGGGGTCTCAGAGGTGATGTTAGGGACCTTCAACTCTATCCTAACAGCAATTGGAAATAATGACACTTTGAACTAAAGGGAGGCCGTAGTGATAGTGGATGATCATTCTATATCTACATAATAAGGGTTAAAATGGTCGATTTTATGTTCTGTATATTTTACCATAATAAGAAAAAAAGGTAGCAGTATGTCATTTACTATATGGTATGTAAATGTAAGAACTTAAATGGGTGATCAAATTCAGAAGTTCAAAATAGCCATAAATGTGGGTTTTGAGATAGTGCTGGACTGTAACTTGGTGTCAACAAAATCACTGCTTTGTGTGTGACCAGTTTCACTTCATTCTCAGTCAAGTGCTTCCTGATCCAATTTAGAGCCATGAAAACTTTTCCTTCTGAATGTCAAAGCAAGTGTTCACTTGAACCTTGTTAGAATTTCCAACTGACGGATTTCCTTTCCCAGATGGAAATTCTTCTAGCTCAAGTAATCTTTCAAGGAGAAAAATGTCTACTATGAAATTTCTTAGGGTTGGGTCCTTTTTTTCAGTATAAAAATATTTGTGTCTGAATCGAGGAGGCTGAACAGTGAACAGAGATAAGACTGCCACCACTTGGGTGTTAGTGACCTTGACAGTCTCATCTGGGGACTGTTACTATATATTATAGTTGTTTTGCGTGATCGTTTGCATTCACTGGTGCTCAGCATTCCTGGACATCTGGCTTGTTCAAATGAAATACTAGAAGAAATATACATCTTTAATAAAAATCAATAATAGCATTGTTTTTCTTTCTTTTTTTAGCATAACAAACCTTGAAGTAGTTAATCAAAGAAAGAAACCTGAGGTTTCTTTATTCATGAATACATTTTCCGAATAGATATATTTTTAAAATATTTTAAATCTGTTTGATGCTGTTGTTTCCTTTTTTTTTGAAATAAAATATTTTCTTATTTGTAAGGAGAGTTGTGATGGGATTATAAAATTGATATATATATATATATATTTTTTTTTAGCTAATATAAGCCGAAACTTTGTAACAAACAGTAAGGGGTGTAAACGGAACCTGATCTTTGGAGGATAATTCTGTACTTTATAGCTTGGAAAGAGAAGAAAATGAGTACTGGTACTTTGCTCTATGTCTTACAGAAATGCTATCCAAGAAAACTTTCTATAATCATAGAAATACTATAAAATATCCTATAATATGTGCTGCCCAATATGGCAGCCAATAACCCCAATGTGGCTGCTGAGCCCTTGAAATGTGACTACTGTGACAAATTAATTGTAAAATTTTATTTCACTTTAATAAATATAAATAACTACATGTGGCTAAGAGCTACTGTATTGGACATTGCAGCTTAGAGTTTTAAAATGTAATTGGAGGGAGGCGGAGGGGAAGATGGCAGAAGAGTAAGACGCGGAGATCACCTTCCTCCCCACAGATACACCAAAAGTACATCTACACGTGGAGCAACTCCTACAGAACACCTACTGAAGGCTGGCAGAAGACCTCAGACCTCCCAAAAGGCAAGAAACTCCCCACGTACCTGGGTAGGGCAAAAGAAAAAAAGAAAAAACAGAGACAAAAGAATAGGGACGGCACCTGCACCAGTGAGAGGGAGCTGTGAAGGACAAAGGGTTTCCACACACTAGGAAGCCCCTTCGCGGGCCGAGACTGCGGGAGGCGGAGCAGGGGAGCTTCGGAGCCGCGGAGGAGAGCACAGCAACAGGGGTGCGGAGGGCAAAGCGGGGAAATTCCCGCACAGAGGATCGGTGACGACTGGCACTCACCAGCCCGAGAGGCTTGTCTGCTCACCCGCCGGGGAGGGCGGGGCTGCGAGTTGAGGCTAGGGCTTTGGTCCCCGGGCGGGGCTGCGAGTTGAGGCTAGGGCTTTGGTCGGAGCGAAGGGAGAGGACTGGGGTTGGCTGCGTGAACACAGCCTGAAGGGGTTAGTGCACCACGGCTAGCCGGGAGGGAGTCCGGGAAAAGTCTGGAGCTGCCGAAGAGGCAAGAGACTTTTTCTTCCCTCTTTGTTTCCTGGTGCGCGAGGAGAGGGGTTTAAGAGCGCTGCTTAAAGGAGCTCCAGAGACGGGCACGAGCCGCGGCTAACAGCGCGGACCCCAGAGACGGGCGGGAGACGCTAAGGCTGCTGCTGCCGCCACCAAGGGGCCTGTGTGCGAGCACAGGTCACTATCCACACCCCTCTTCCGGGGAGCCTGTGCAGCCCGCAACTGCCACGTTCCCGGGATCCAGGGACAACTTACCCGGGAAAACGCACACCAGCCTCTGCCGCCGCAGGCCCGCCCTGCACGCCGTGCCCCTCCCTCCCCGCAGCCTGAGTGCGCCAGAGCCCCCAAATCAGCGGCTCCTTTAACCCTGTCCCGTCTGAGCAAAAAACAGACGCCTTCCAGCGACTACACGCAGAGGCGGGGCCAAATCCAAAGCTGAGACCCTGTGAGCTGTGAGAACAAAGAAGAAAAAGGGAAATCTCTCCCAGCAGCCCTCAGAAGCAGAGGATTAAAGCTCCACAATCAACTTGATGTACCCTGCATCTGTGGAATACATGAATAGACAACGAATCATCCCAAATTGAGGAGGTGGACTTCGAGAGCAAGATCTATGATTTTTTCCCCTTGTTCTCTTTTTGTGAGTGTGTATGTGTATGCTTCTGTGTGAGATTTTGTCTGTATAGCTTTGCTTCCACCATTTGTCCTAGCGTTCTATTTATTTTTTATTTTTTCTTAATAACTAATTTTAATTTTAATAACTTTCTTATACTTTACGTTCTTGCTGTCTTTCTTCTTTCTTTCTTGCTTGCTTTCTTTATTTCTTTCTTTCTTTCTTTCTTTCTTTCTTTCTTTTCTTTCTTTTCTTCCTTTCTTTCCTTCCCTCCTTTAGACAATGAATCATCCCAAATTGAGGAGGTGGACTTTGAGAGCAAGATTTATGATTTTTTCCCCTTTACCTCTTTTTGTGAGGGTGTATGTATATGCTTCTGTGTAAGATTTTGTCTGTATAGCTTTGCTTCCACCATTTGTCCTAAGGTTCTATCCACCCCTTTTTTTTTCCTAAATAATTATTTTTTAATTTAATTACTTTATTATACTTTATTTTACTGTATCTTCTTTCTTTCTTTCTTTTTTCCTTCCTTCCCTCCTTCCTTCCTTCCTTCCTCCCTCCCTCTCTCCCTCCCTTCTTTCTTTCCTTCCTTCTTTCTTTCTTTCTTTCTACCTTCCTTCCTTCCTTCCCTCCTTTCTTTCTTTCTTTCTACTTCTACTAATTCTTTCTCTCTACTTTTCCTCCCTTTTATTCTGAGCCATGTGGATGAAAGGCTCTTGGTGCTGCAGCCAGGAGTCAGTGCTGTGCCTCTGAGGTGGGGGAGTCAACTTCAGGACACTGGTAAACAAGAGACCTCCCAGCTCCACATAATATCAGACAGCAAAAATCTCCCAGAGATCTCCATCTCAACACCAGCACCCAGCTTCACTCAACGACCAGCAAGTTACAGTGCTGGACAACCTATGCCAAACAACTAGCAAAACAGGGACACAAACCCACCCATTAGCAGAGAGACTGCCTAAAATCATAATAAGTCCACAGACACCCCAAAACACACCACCAGATGTGGACCTGCCCACTAGAGAGACAAGATCCAGCCTCATCCACCAGAACACAGTCACTAGTCCCCTCCACCAGGAAGCATACATAACCCACTGAACCAACCTTAGCCACTGGGGAAAGACATCAAAAACAACAGGAACTACGAACCTGCAGCCTGCGAAAAGGAGACCCCAAACACAGTAAGACAAGCAAAATGAGAAGACAGAAAAACACACAGCAGATGAAGGAGCAAGATAAAAATGCACCAGACATAACAAATGAAGAGGAAATAGGCAGTCTACCTGAAAAAGAATTCAGAATAGTGATAGTAAAGATGATCCAAAATCATAGAAATAGAATGGACAAAATGGAAGAAACATTTAACAAGGGCCTAGAAGAACTAAAGATGAAAGAAGCAATGATGAACAACACAATAAATGAAATGAAAAAAACTTTAGATGGGATCAATAGCAGAATAACTGAGGCAGAAGAACGGATAAGTGACCTGGAAGATAAAATAGTGGAAATAACTACTGCAGAGCAGAATAAAGAAAAAAGAATGAAAAGAACTGAGGACAGTCTCAGAGACCTCTGGGACAACATTAAATGCACCAACATTCGAATTATAGGGGTTCCAGAAGAAGAAGAGAAAAAGAAAGGGACTGAGAAAATAGTTGAAGAGATTATAGTTGAAAACTTCCCTAATATGGGAAAGGAAATAGTTAATCAAGTCCAGGAAGCACAGAGAGTCCCATACATGATAAATCCAAGGAGAAATACACCAAGACACATGTTAATCAAACAGTCAAAAATTAAATACAAAGAAAGCATATTAAAAGCAGCAAGGGAAAAACAACAAATAACACACAAGAGAATCCCCATAATGTTAACAGCTGAACTCAGCAGAAACTCTGCAAGCCAGAAGGGAGTGGCAGGACATACTGAAAGTGATGAAGGAGAAAAACCTGCAACCAAGATTACTTTAACCAGCAAGGATCTCATTCAGATTTGATGGAGAAATTAAATCCTTTACAGACAAGCAAAAGCTGAGAGAGTTCAGCACCACCAAACGAGCTTTACAACAAATGCTAAAGGAACTTCTCTAGGCAGGAAAAACAAGAGAAGGAAAACACCTATAATAATGAACCCAAAACAATTTAGAAAATGGGAATAGGAACATACATATCGATAATTACCTTAAATGTAAATGGATTAAATGCTCCCACCAAAAGACACAGATTGGCTGAATGGATACAGAAACAAGACCCATATATATGCTGTCTACAAGAGACCACTTCAGACCTAGAGACACATACAGACTGAAAGTGAGGGGATGGAAAAAGATATTTCATGCAAATGGAAACCAAAAGAAAGCTGGAGTAGCAATTCTCATATCAGACAAAATATACTTTAAAATAAAGACTATTAGAAGAGACAAAGAAGGACACTACATAATGATCAAGGGATCAATCCAAGGAGAAGATATAACAATTGTAAATATTTGTGCACCCAACATAGGAGCACCTCAATATATAAGGCAAATACTAACAGCCATAAAAGGGGAAATCGACAGTAACACATTCATAGTAGGGGACTTTAACACCCCACTTTCACCAATGGACAGATCATCCAAAATGAAAATAAATAAGGAAACACAAACTTTAAATGATACATTAAACAAGATGGACTTAATTGATATTTATAGGACACTCTATCCAAAAACAACAGAATACACATGTTTCTCAAGTGCTCATGTAACATTCTCCAGGATAGATCATATCTTGGGTCACAAATCAAGCCTTGGTAAATTTAAGAAAATTGAAATTGTATCAAGTGTCCTTTCCGACCACAATGCCATGAGACTAGATATCAATTACAGGAAAAGATCTGTAAAAAATACAAACACATGGAGGCTAAACAATACACTACTTAATAATGAAGTGATCACTGAAGAAATCAAAGAGGAAATAAACAAATACCTAGAAACAAATGACAATGGAGACACAACGACCCAAAGCCTATGGGATGCAGCAAAAGCAGCTCTAAGAGGAAAGTTTATAGCAATACAAGCCCACCTTAAGAAGCAGGAAACATCTTCAATAAACAACCTAACCTTGCATCTAAAGCAATTAGAGAAAGAAGAAGAAAAAAACCCCAAAGTTAGCAGAAGGAAAGAAATCATAAAAATCAGATCAGAAATAAATGAAAAAGAAATGAAGGAAACAATAGCAAAGATAAATAAAACTAAAAGCTGGTTCTTTGAGAAGATAAACAAAATAGATAAACCATTAGCCAGACACATCAAGAAAAAAAGGGAGAAGACTCAATTCAATAGAATTAGAAATGAAGAAGGAGAAGTAACAACTGACACTGCAGAAATAAAAAAGATCATGAGAGATTACTACAAGCAACTCTGTGCCAATAAAATAGACAACCTGGAAGAAATGGATAAATTCTTAGAAATGCCCAACCTGCCAAGACTGAATCAGGAAGAAATAGAAAATATGAACAGACCAATCACAAGCACTGAAATTGAAACTGTGATTAAAAATCTTCCAAAAAACAAAAGCTCACCAGTTGGTTTCACAGGCGAATTCTATCAAACATTTAGAGAAGAGCTAACACCTATCCTTCTCAAACTCTTCCAAATATAGCAGAGGGAGGAACACTCCCAAATTCCTTCTATGAGGCCACCATCACCTAGATACCAAAACCAGACAAGGATGTCACAAAGAAAGAAAACTACAGGCCAATATCACTGATGAACAAAGATGCAAAAATCCTCAACAAAATAGTAGCAAACAGAATCCAACAGCACATTAAAAGGATCATACACCATGATCAAGTGGGGTTTATTCCAGGAATGCAAGAATTCTTCAATATACGCAAATCTATCAATGTGATAAACCATATTAACAAATTGAAGGAGAAAAAACATATGATCATCTCAATAGATGCAAGGAAAGCTTTTGACAAAATTCAACATCCATTTATGATAAAAACCCTGCAGAAAGTAGGCATAGAAGGAACTTTCCTCAACATAATAAAGGCCATATATGACAAGCCCACAGTCAACATCATCCTCAATGGTGAAAAACTGAAAGCACTTCCACTAAGATCAGGAACAAGACAAGGCTGCCCACTGTCACCACTATTATTCAACATAGTTTTGGAAGTTTTAGCCACAACCATCAGAGAAGAAAAGGAAATAAAAGGAATCCAAATCAGAAAAGAAGAAGTAAAGCTGTCACTGTTTGCAGATGACATGATACTATACATGGAGAATCATAAAGATGCTACCAGAAAACTACTAGAGCTCATCAATGAATTTGGTAAAGTAGCAGGATACAAAATTAATGCACAAAAATCTCTGGCATTTCTTCCTATACACTAATGATGAAAAATCTGAAAGTGAAATCAAGAAAACACTCCCATTTACCATTGCAACAAAAAGAGTAAAATATCTAGGAATAAAGCTACCTAAGGAGACAAAAGACCTCTATACAGAAAATTATAAGACATTCATGAAAGAAATTAAATATGATACAAATAGATGGAGAGATATACCATGTTCTTGGATTGGAAGAATCAACATTGTGAAAATGACTCTACTATCCAAAGCAATCTATAGATTCAATGCAATCCCTATCAAACTACCACTGACATTTTTCACAGAACTAGAACAAAAAATTTCACAATTTGTATGGAAACACAAAAGACCCCGAATAGCCAAAGCAATCTTGAGAACGAAAAATGGAGTTGGAGGAATCAGGCTCCCTGACTTCAGACTATACTACAAAGCTACAGTAATCAAGACAGTATGGTACTGGCACAAAAACAGAAAGGTAGATCAATGGAACAGGATAGAAAGCCCATTGATAAACCCACGCACATATGGTCACCTTATCTTTGATAAAGGAGGCAGGAATGTACAGTGGAGAAAGGACAGCCTCTTCAATACGTGGTGCTGGGAAAACTGGACAGGTACATTTAAAAGTATGAGATTAGATCACTCCCTAACACCATACACAAAAATAAGCTCAAAATGGATTAAAGACCTAAATGTAAGGCCAGAAACTATCAAACTCTTAGAGGAACACATAGGCAGAACACTCTATGACATAAATCACAGCAAGATCCTTTTTGACCCACCTCCTAGAGAAATGGAAATAAAAACAAAAATAAACAAATGGGACCTAATGAAACTTCAAAGCTTTTGCACAGCAAAGGAAACCATAAACAAGACCAAAAGACAACCCTCAGAATGGGAGAAAATATTTGCAAATGAAGCAACTGACAAAGGATTAATTTCCAAAATTTACAAGCAGCTCCTGCAGCTCAATAACAAGAAAAAAACAAACAACCCAATCCAAAAATGGGCAGAAGACCTAAATAGACATTTCTCCAAAGAAGATATACAGACTGCCAACAAACACATGAAAGAATGCTCAACATCATTAATCATTAGAGAAATGCAAATCAAAACTACAATGAGATATCATCTCACACCAGTCAGAATGGCCATACTCAAAAAATCTAGAAACAATAAATGCTGGAGAGGGTGTGGAGAAAAGGGAACACTCTTGCACTGCTGGTGGGAATGTGAATTGGTTCAGCCACTATGTAAAACAGTATGGAGGTTCCTTAAAAAACTGCAAATAGAACTACCATATGACCCAGCAATCCCACTACTGGGCATATACCCTGAAAAAACCAAAATTCAAAAAGAGTCATGTACCAAAATGTTCATTGCAGCTCTGTTTACAATAGCCTGGAGATGGAAACAACCTAAATGTCCATCATTGGATGTATGGATAAAGAAGATGCGGCACATATATACAATGGCATATTACTCAGCCATAAAAAGAAACAAAATTGAGCTATTTGTAATGAGGTGGATAGACCTAGAGTCTGTCATACAGAGTGAAGTAAGTCGGAAAGAGAAAGACAAATACCATATGCTAACACATATATATGGAATTTAAGAACAAAAAAAATGTCATGAAGAACCTAGGGGTAAGACAGGAATAAAGACACAGACCTACCGGAGAACGGACTTGAGGATATGGGGAGGGGGAAGGGTGAGCTGTGACAGGGCGAGAGAGAGGTGTGGACATATACACACTAACAAACGTAAGGTAGATAGTTATTGGGAAGCAGCCGCATGGCACAGGGATATCGGCTCGGTGCTTTGTGATTGCCTGGAGGAGTGGGATAGGGAGGGTGGGAGGGAAGGAGACGCAAGAGGGAAGAGATATGGGAACATATGTATATGTATAACTGATTCACTTTGTTATAAAGCAGAAACTAACACACCATTGTAAAGCAATTATACCCCAATAAAGATGTTAAAAAAATGTAATTAGAGGAGAAATAAAGGCTGACAATCATTCTAGAAGAGAAAGCTCCTTTTGAACTTTTAAGGCTTGTAGCACATTCATTAGCCACATAACTGATGTCAGTGAGTATTTGCTTTTAAAAAAAGACTCTTTAGTTAGCTTTCAAATGTCAATTCATTTTAAAAAATGCAATAAAATCTGAATCTGTATTCACATTATAAAAGGAAAGAAAAAAGAACCTGGTCAAAAGAAATCTATAGGTGCTAATGTTCAAAATACACGCTCTCAGTCTATAAGTCATTATAATACAAATCGTAGATTTAATTCACCTGGGCTGAGCATACAACACTTCATGGAAATACATGCATAATCTCAATAAACGTTTACCCTGTAATAATGCAAGGCACAGAAGAGTAAGAGTCTAAGAGATTACTTTCTTATTCAAACTAAAGATCCTAAGAGCAGCCTGTAAGGATGACAAAAAATTGATTATCATAGGTCCTGATGTTGAAAATCACAGATTTAAACTAAACGATATGTTGGTTTTTCCTGTTGGAATGCTTTCTCTAAACACAGCGACAATATTTCTGTCCATCACATTTTCCCCCACCCAGAGATAAGGAACTCGTATAATGCAGGCTTGACACCCTCGTAGAAAACAGGCATTTACCCTCAGAGGAGATGATTTTTTGCTTCTGACTTTGATACTTACACATGTGTAACTGTGTACTTCCTTTTTGCTTTGAACACAAAAGTTTGATAACTGGCTTTATGTATTTAGCCACTCTCCACTCTCCTCACGCGTTACAACATCCATGAGTGTGACTCTTCTCTTTCTTGTGATATTTAAGTCCCTAAACCTCATACACAAAACATTAAATGAATGCATTTTTGGTGTATGTATTAGCAAAAAAATCACACATTTTTGCACCAGGAAGTTCTGAATTGGAATTCTAACCCTCTTGTTTACTAACTGTGAAAATTACTTAGTTTACTTAACTTCTCTGAAATTGGAAGTAGAATTGATCACATCTCGGTCACAGTTTTGTGAGTGTATCATCAGTACTAGCATTGGTGGCAATAATAATGGTAGATAACAAGTCTTCAGCAGCTCTATGGGGCAGATAGGTTTATTATCCTGTTTTTCAGATGAGGAAAGGAGCTTTAGTAACTAAATTGCTAAGCTTGATTCCAAGCACGTCTGTTGAACTCATAGCCGACGTGAAAAAGCTGGTACTGTGATCCACATCGTTGCTCCTCAAAACAGGGTAGCTCTTATAAAATTTAAAGTTTTCAAAACAAAAATATTTCTAATGAAACTGTACAGTGAGCAATGTAGCGATTGCTCATGTACTCAACATCAAGAACAGCCATACATTTGACATAGTTTCTCCAGATCATGTTCTCTTTGATTTTAAGAAAAATAAAACAATTAGATACAGATGAAGTCTTCTTCTCAGCCCTCCCCAGCCCCACTGCCCATTTCCCAGAGGTGCTGCCCAAAAATGTCCAGCTGAGGAGGAGGTGGGTGAGTTGAATCCAGCCATATACGCTGCTGTGGGGTTGCATCTGTTTCAAGGTGTTGGTTCACATTTTAAAAATTTGTACAAATAGACCTCAAAAGCCCTGCCACTCCTTTTTCTCCTCCAGTGATTGCCCGAAGAAAACTATAATTGTTTATTCATATTTCCTTATTTTCACTATGTATGTATAATAAATACATTTTTGTTTTATACCTTTTAAATTTTCCATTAATAATACTATATTATGTGTATCATTTTCCAGTTTGCATTTTTTATTCAAAATTGTGATTCCAAGATTTATTCATATGATACATATGGATCAAATTCCATCATTTAAAACTGCTTACCATTTGGTTGGTTGTCCATTCCCTTATTGATAGTTATTTTGATTATTTGCAATTTTCAGTGTTACTGTGAATAATAAAGATAGGACAAAAATGTAGCAGTCCCCCTTGACTCCTCTGTACCTCAACTCTTCTCCTTCCTTCCCATCCATTATCATCCCATCAGCAAATTCTTTGGGCTCTGTCTTCAGAATGTATCCATGCTAACCAGTGCCATCATCATCTCTCTCACCTGTATTAATGAAAAGAGCCTCTGGTTAACTCACCTCCCTGCTTCTCCACCTTTCAAAATAACTACACACAGCAGTCAGAGTGACATACATGATAAAACATTTCACTTTTCTACTTAGTGTTTTTCTCTACTTTCCCATGCCACTGAGACTAAAACCCAAAGTCATTATCATGATTTACAAGCCTTTTCATCAACCATTTTAATCTTTTATCACATCTGGTAACCATTCTGCTCTAGCCTTACTGTCCTCCTGTCTGTTTCTAGAATGGCACATGACTCAGAGCCTTTGTTTCCTCCAAAATATCTGCCCTAAGTTGCTCATTCACTTTTTGGAGGTCTGTGCTGAAATGTCCCCACGTCAAGTAGGCCTTTTCTTGCCATGTGTTCTGTAAATAACACCTGCCCAATCTATATTTTCCTGCTATGTCTTCCCCCAGATAAAATATAAGTAAGTTACTGAAGAGGAGATATTTTGTCTGATATTGATAAATCCCCATGACCTAGAACAGTCTAGCTTATAATAGGTGATCAATCAGTACTTGTTAAATTAACTAATGGATCAATATTCTTGTACGTGCTTCCTTATGCACATTTTCAAGAGTTAAGTTTTATAGCCATGATATATACCTAAAATTGAGATTTTTTTTACATTGTATGGTTTAATTCTGAACTTGTCTCTAAAATGGCATCAATTTAAACTTCAATCAGCATATCTTTGTCAGACTTTTTAAGCTTGGCCAATTTTACCAGTGGAAATAGTATCTCACTGTTGCTTTGTCTTTTCTCTGATTACTAGGGAGGTGCAGCATCTATTCATATTGGTCAGCATGGTTTACTCAACCACTAATTGCCTGTTCTAAACCTGTACCCATTTTTTTTCTTACTGGGTTTAAGTACTGTTTTGTATTTTAATTATTAATTAAAATTATTAACACACTCAGATCTTTTCCCAGTACATCACTTATCTTTTACATGTATTCATAATTTCTTCCATTGCATAAATTTTTAAGGCTATTTTCTCAAAGTTTCTGAGGGCTAGGAATCTTGGGGCAGCTTGTCTGTGTTGTTTGGGCTTAGGGGCTATCATGATGCCACAGTCAAACTGCTGACCAGAACTGCAGTCATCTGAGTTTAACTGAGGCTTCTGCACTCATGCACATGGCTACTGGAAAGTCTTAGTTCCTTTCTGGCTTTGGTTGGAGATCTAAGCTCCTTGCTACACCACTCTCTTCATTTGTTGCCTGAAAGTCCTCATGACACATCAGTTGGCTTCTCCCAAATCAAGAGATCCAGACAGACTGAGCCTAATATTGAGCTGAAATGTTTTATAATCTAATTTTAGAAGTGGCATAACATCACTTCGGCTATATTCTTTTTGTCACACAAGCCAGCCCTCATAGAATATGGCATGGAACTAACTACACAAGGATGTGAATACAAGGGGGCAAGAATCATTGGGGGCCATCGTGTAGTCTGTCTTCCACAGATGATAACTGATTAGTGTCAGAAGGACTCAGTGATTTAATAGTTCTCTTTTTTTCTAATGAATACAGAATCAATTGGAGTAGTGGTTCTCAATCAGCAGTGATTTTGGCCCTCGGGGGACATTTGGCAATATCTGGAGACAGTTTTGATTGGCACAACTGTGGGGGAAGGGCACTATTGGCATCTAGTGGGTCGATGCCACATATGTTGTTAAATATACAGGATATCCCCTCACAATAAATAATTATCCAGCACAAAATATCAATAATTCTGATGTTGAGAAGACCTAAGTTAAAGAAAATATAAACAGTAGGTATCTTGGTTACTAAATAGATATTTCAGCTAATTTTATTCAAAAGATGATAAACATGCAAAGCAATTTACAATCACACACACACACACACACACACACACACTGAAGATCATTACATCAAACCAAAGAGTTATAACCCGTAGAATACACCATCTATTAAAATAAAATTTGGGAGCATCTCAGGATTCTAGCTAGCAATTATCTATTAATGTTAATTGGACCAGTTATTGAAAAGGTATAAACTTGAACAGAAAATATGATATTATTTCTCTAATTTCTCCCATAGATGATTTTTTTTTGTGTTTTTCTTCCCTGTTCTGTGTCATAATGTTATGGGGTCAATGACTACACCTCCCAGGCTCATCTAAGCATGTGAAGAACAGGTATGAGACTAGATGGCTGGAGAAGAGGTTGGACCATATTCTTTTCAATTCCCTCCCTTTTCTGGCACCTAGGGCCCTGCCAGGGTGGTGTCCCTTTAGGATTGCAACTCCAGTCTGGCAGCCCCTCTTCTACCACTCCAGTACTTACCAATTCTTAGTGATAGGATTTCCCATTTGGGTGCTCCACATCTTGAGGTAATGATGGATTTCTGCTGTTGTTAGTCACTGAGTGTCTCACATCTTTTGCTGGATCTCTAAATCCTGCTGTCTCTCTGTACATAAGCCCATAGTTAAATTTTTAGAATCCCATCTAGAGAAAACCATAATTCAAAAAGATACATGCACGCTGGGACTTACCTGGCATTCCAGTGGTTAAGACTCTGCTCTTCCAATTGAGGGTTCCATCCCTGGTCGGGAAACTAAGATCCCACATCACATCATGAGGCCAAAAGAAAAAAAAAAAAGATACATGCATCCCAATGTTCATTGCAGCACTATTTACAATAGCCAAGACATGGAAGCAACTTAAATGTCCATCAATCATGAATGGATAAAGAAGATGTGGTATGTATATACAATGAAACATTAGTTAGCTATAAAAAAGAATGAAATAATGCCATTTGCAGCAACATGGATGGACCTAGAAATTATCATACTAAGTGAAGTAAGTCACACAGAGAAAGACAAATATCATATGATATTGCTTATATGTGGAATCTAAAAATATGATACAAAAGGACTTATTTACAAAACAGAAAGAGACTCACAGACATAGAAAACCAACTTAGGTAGACTGGTGACCCCACTTACAAATGGCATCTAAAGTGAGGACAGTTTTCTGAGCCTAAGCCCTCAACTTGTGGGGTCTGCATTAACTGTGGGTAGTGTCAGAACTGAACTGAACTGTTGGACATCCAGCTGGTATTGGAGAATTGGAAAATTGGTGGTTGTTTGGGAAATCAAACAATTCCTTAGAAGAGTAGAAGTTTTATGCTGGTCCATTCACCATTGAATACTTAGAACTAGATCAAGATATATACAATAAATAATTATTTTATAAACCATGGTGGTCCCAGGACAAGCTAGGGAAATAAGTTAGAATAATTCAGGATTTACTTAGGGAAACATATAATCTAAAAGACTGTTATAGCCCATGAAGACTGCAACATCATTGGGAAGGAATTCTTTCTTAAATATTCTTCATACCCTAAAGATAAAGAAAAATAATCAGAAATAGAAAGTTACAAAGATATTTCCCGTTTATAAGAGAATGGAGTACAAGAATTATACCAAATTTGTATTTGTCCTCAATCCTAGATATTGACATGGGAATTATAACTGATGTTTTATTCAAACTTGTAAAAGAGGAAGTGGAGGAAGAGAAGCCCAAAGAAGAATGGAAGAAGATGACATTAAATTTTAGTCATCAGAAAATACAGCATGGTCCACTATGAATGCAACATAGCCATTTATCACTCACATTGACAGTAATGTTGGGTAGCAGAAGACAGAGAAACCCTAAATTAATATAAGAACAGTTGATTATTTAACACTATATGCTTCTATATATGGTGTGTAGGCTAGCCCTTCACTGGATGCTTCATTTAGCCCATCTGTAAAAAGGAAGTAATAATACCTATTTTTCTAGAAATATCTGTAAACCTAAATAAACCTATCCATAAATCTATTGTCAAAGTATTTTGAAAATCTAGACAAACATGGTTCTATGAACTTTTTAAATTGATAACTGTAAATTGCTGAGTGAAAATAATTTAGAATTAGATATTAAATGATAAATATTAAAATTTTCCCTATGCAAAAAATTCTCTTAAACATGTTATGCACCTAAAACTACTGTCCTAATTTTTCTTCCCTTTTATTGTTAGTGTTTTTTTTTTTTTTTTGCAGTACGCGGGCCTCTCACTGTTGTGGCCTCTCCCGTTGCGGAGCACAGGCTCTGGACGCGCAGGCCCAGCGGCCATGGCTCACGGGTCCAGCCGCTCTGCGGCACACGGGATCTTCCCGAACTGGGGCACGAACCCGCGTCCCCTGCATCAGCAGGCGGACTCCCAACCATTGCGCCACCAGGGAAGCCCTGTTAGTGTTTTAATAATCACAGAACCTATATCAGCTTTCACTATACTCTTTTGCTTCCCAGAAAACTTTGTAGATATAAGTTGTAAGTTCCATTGCTTCCATGTCTCTAAATTTAGTGACCTCCTCCCTTCTCACTACTGGACACATCATTCAAGAACTCTTTTCCTAAAGACTAATGAAACATTTTCCTACCTTGTCATCAGTTTATTCTTGTTCCTAATAATTTTATGTTCTGCTGTGGGAATATACCCAAATATAGATGTACCTCTCAGAAAAAGTCACTCCCAATTTTCTATCAATTAATTAACTCATTATCAGTCAATTGAAAACGAAGTGCCAGACTTTCACTTGTCTGATTCCAGCCTACCTTTGAAAAGGTAGGACCATGCCAGGGCCCTACCTTCTTCCCTTTTACCTACAGTCTGGCCAAATAGGTCCATTTCTAGCTCTTGAATACTCCCCATGCGTGACTATCCCCGCATCTCTGTTTCTCCCATTCTTTCCACCTAGAAGACTTTTCTCCATCATGTTCAAAGCTGGTCTTGAAGGCTGACTCCTTCTTGAAGTCTTTTCTGACCCAATATAACGATCCCTGAACCTAATGAGAGGGCACCTCGTGCCTTACACTTGCTTAATGGGAATGTCATTCTCCTTTGAGAGACTGTTACCTGTGTTCTCAAAAGTCAGAATCATGTAGTGACTGAGCTTAGGCCTAGAGTCACTGTCTGGGTTGGGAATCTGGCCCAGGTATTTAATCCGTGACTGGGCAAGTTACTTAACCTCCCTCTACTTTAGTTTTCTTATTTGTAAATTAGGGATAATAAAAAAACTATCTTCATAAAGTTGCAGCAAGGGTTAATTGAGATAATATTTATATAGTTTTAAAATTTGCCTGGCAGATAGTAAATGTCAGCTGCTGCTGTTCGTTGTCTCTTCCTTGTATTCCTAAACCATCACCGTTTTGACTTTTCTTTCTCAGTCTGACCAACTCCTGAGTCCAAGTTAAAATCATCTCTCACCCATCACAATCACCTTCTCACTGGCATCCTTGTGGTCACTCTGGACCTCCTTCAATCTATTTTCCACAAAAGGCAGAGTGATGTCTTAAATGCAGAACCATTCATATCACCTCCTTCTGAGAATGTTTCAGTGGTTTTGCAATACATTTAGGATGGACTCCCAGGATCCAAAATCCCGTATAGTCTAGCGCACCACTGTCTAATAAAATTTTCTGTGAAGATTAAAATGTTCTATATGAGTGGTGTCCTATAAAGTAGGCAATAGTTGTGCAGCTGTTAAGCAGTTAAAATATGGTTAGTGTCTCTGAAGAATGGAAGGCTTAATTTAATTTCATTTAATTTTAATGAAAGCAAATTTAAACCTAAATAGCTTCATGTGGCTAGTGGCTATCTTATTGGACAGTGCAACTCCAGCCTCTGTCTCACTACCTTTCCAGCTTCATGCTCCTCTTCACTTCCTGATGTCCAGACATATTCTGTTCCTCCAATGTCCCAGCTTCCTATTGACTTTGTCTATATTGCATCATGTGATGGTTAATTTTATGTTTCAACCTGGCTAGGCTATGGTATCCAGTTATCTGGCCAAACCTAGTCTAGATGTTGTTGTGAAGATATTTTCAGATGTAATTAACATTAAATTAGTAGACTTTAAGGAAAGAAGATCATCTTCCATAACATGGGTGGACCTCATTTAATCAGTCAAAGACCTTAAGGGCAAAGACTGAGATTTCTCAAAGAAGTCATGCTGCCTCAAGTCCTTAACATAGAATACCTGCGTCAGTTTCCAGTCTATCAATTTCAGCCTGTAACAAAAACTCTCACCTGAATTGCCAGCTGACCTGCATGCCCTACATATTTCAGTCCTACCAGTGTCCACAATCACATCAACAAATTCCTTAAAATATCTCCTTCTCCTTCTCCCAATGTGTGTGTGTGTGTGTGTGTGTGTGTGTGTGTGTGTGTGTGTGTCCTGTTTCTCTGGAGAACCCTGACTAATATACTCCCTTTTTAGAACATCTATTTCCAGAAGCATTCTCTTGGTTATTTTCTAATCATCTTTCAGATCTCAGTATGAGATGAGTTCCTTTGCTCCATTTTCTAAATCAAGGTTCCTGTCTCTTTAAATACTTATTTCAACTGCTGTCAACCAACATTCATTCATTCAGCAAAAATTTATTGAATTCTTGCACTGTGCATGCTTCCAATGCTTCCAACCAGCAGTGGCATGGCTTCGTAATTATATATTTATTAGTGTAATTTCCTGATTAATATCTATCTGCTTTTTTAGATCATAAGTTCATGAAAGCAAGGATTTTATTGTGCTTTGGTCATCAGTGTATTACGGAATCCTAATTCAATGCTTCAAGCATGTAAGTATTAATGAATTAATAAAGATTCTTAAAGGTAAGAATTGTGTGTTGGGCTTCCCTGGTGGCACAGTGGTTAAGAATCCGCCTGCCAATGCAGGGCACATGGGTTGGAGCCCTGGTCCAGGAAGATCCCACATGCCACGGAGCAACTAAGCCCGTGCGCCACAACTACTGAGCCTTCCCTCTAGAGCCCGCGAGCCACAACTACGGAGCCCTCGAGTCACAACTACTGAAGCCCATGCGCCTAGAGTCCATGACCCGCAACAAGAGAAGCCACCGCAAAGAGAAGCCTGCACACCACAACAAAAAGTAACCCCCGCTCACCGCAACTAGAGAAAGCCTGCGCGCAGCAACAAAGACCCAACACAGCCAAAGATAAATAAATAAAATAAATAAATTTATGAAAAAAAAGAGAAAATCCCCTTGCCATTTCCTGAGTCCTGAATCTCTTCGGTTCTTCAGTTACTTCTTCTTCCTCTCGTCGCACTTCGTCCTTTATCTGGGTCTCCAATTCCATCAGGACTTCAACGCACATTTGCATCTTTGAAAGTTCGCAACTGTAAGGTTTGTATGTAGGGGACTTACTGTAACCCTTTTTGGGTCAGGATCATATAGATCCTCTAGAGAAAAAGTGGTATAAGAGAGATTTCACCAGATGGAGAAAGAATCAGATCCATTAAAAATGCATATATATATATATATATATATATATATATATATATATATATATATATATATAAATTATATTTTCAGTATACATATGTATGCGTATATATATATATCCCCCAAATATATATTCATATTGTAAACGAGGAGATAAAATTGGGGAATGTGTAAAAATGGGCATGCTTTCTTTTTGGTTCATGAATCTGGTTGACCAACCCTGGGAGAGACTGTGTCTTATCTGGGGTAATGATACAAACAATCCCCTCATCATTAACCATTCTTATTAACCCCCTCCTTTCTAGACCTTTCCTATAAGGGCTCTGCCTTAGCTTCTGATGTAGTAAACAAGATTCCTTCTGCCTCCTTCCCACCACAGTATATATGTGTTAAATTGTTGAACTGAATATGCAGGAAGCTTTAATTGGAAATCACCACTCTGTAGGGAACCAAAAAAAAATAAAATAAAATCTCACAACAAAAGAAAAGCAAAAGAAACTTGTCTGCATTTTCAGACCCCACCTCTCAGAATGTTAACAGTGAACTAAAACCAAAAACACAACCATGGCAACACCCTAGATACTTGTTGAATCAGGCCAAGAGACAAACATATATGTATAATACATGTCAGAATGTAAAGGTGACATAAGCGATCTAAAGAGAGGGAAAGTGAGAGGTCAAAGGAGAATTTCTCAGCTTGTAGGCACTAAAATATCTCCATGAGAGCAACTACATTCCAAAGTGTTTGCAGGGCTGGATGGGGAACTTGTAGAGGCACGTTGTACAGCCCAGGAGAGAGTCTTTGAAGGTTGTACTCACATTCATTTCCTGGAGATTTATGAGACCATTTCAGACTCTGTCTTTACAGTGCTACATGAAAAACATACACCTATATTCTTCTTAAAAGAAAGAATAGACATCACAATATTAAGAGCTGTGTCCATGTTTGGCAAATTTCACTCTTTATGGAAAGACTGCTTTGATATTTGTAACACAAGAGGGCAGGATTAATTCCTGTTTATTGACAACTGAATTCAGGAGCCTGAAAACAACAATATCATATTTATTCCATGTGGCTTCCTCCCTTTTTTGCTTCCTTCCTTTTTTATCCTCCCTACCCCTTCCCTCCCACCTTTTTTCCCTTTCTTCCCTCCATCATTCAAAAAATGTTGATTGATGTTTATACTGCCAGGCACTGCCCTAGGAGCTAGGAATGCATTTGTGAACAAAACAAATACAGTCCCTGATATTGTAGAACTTAACTAGAATGAAGGGAAAGATTGTGTGAAGGATTCTTTGAAACTCCTATATGCTTATTTGTGTAGGCCTCATCCAGGGGTTTATAGACAATAATACAGTGAAGTTAAGGTATTTCACAATTAAGAATCAGGGAACTTTTGGTGGCAAATTGAAAATGACTAACTTGTAGAAACTAAGAAGACAAGACACTGTATAGCATATGATCGGAAGAATTTTTAGCAGCAGCTGGCATAGAAAAGTCCAGATAGATGGATCTTCATCTTCTGAAAGCTCCTATAGTGCATGAGAGGTGATGCTCCTGACCAAAGAAGTAGCAAGTGTCTGGGGAGCTGGTGCCTGCAACTTATCCGGAGGTGTGGCTTATGGTAGGAGGGTGCATGGAAGGTTCAAGAAACTGAAGAGAAAACATCAGAGGGGTAGAAGGCAGAAAGTAGGGGTACATGTGTGAAACAAGGCTGTAGAAATAAGTGGCAGTGGCAACCAGATCATACCTTTCAGTTCATCTTAAGAACTTTAATTTTTATTCCAAGTGAAATAAAAAAATTAGATGTGTTTTAAACATGATTGTATGTGTGAAAGAGAGAGAGGACAATTTTTATACATTCCAACTCGACTTTGGTGGCAATGAGGCTACTATGATGCAGTAATCTAGGCTAGAGAAGATAGTGGCTTGGAATAAGCTGATGGCCCTAGAGAGGTAGAGAATGGCTATCTTTGAATGATGTTAAAAAGTAAAATCCACAGGACTTGTAGTTGGCTGTATTTGATAGGTTGTAAAGGATGACTCTGATAGCCATTTGGATGATAGTTGTCATTCTCTGAGATAGTTAACATGGAAGGTAGAGTCAATTTGGGGAGAAGGGACAAAATGAACTTTATTTTGAAACTGCCAAACTTGAGGTGGGTTAGTGATATACAAACAGAGATATCAAGGACACAGCTGGATAAATGTGTTTGGAGCTCAGAGGTGAGGTCTGTGATAGAGACACTTAATTTGTGAGTCCTCTGTAGTGAGGTGATGATTGAAGCCATTGGCCCAGATGGGTTCTCTTTGTTTTACTGTAGAATATGAGTGGGCCTAGGAACAAACCTTGAAAAATAATGTTTCTTGGCAGTATAAATGAGATTAAATCTGAAGTGAAGATTGTAAACAAATACGTAAGGGGGAATCCAAAACAGCCTGTGTCATAGAAATAAAGAGAAGACAATATTTTAAGAATCAAAGAATGGTCTATAGTAATGGGTGCTTCTGAGAGGGAAATTAAGCTGAAAATTGAAAAAAAAATTGATTTAGGGGGTCACTGATGACCAATGATAAAATTTTTACATGGAGAGAAGGGGTAAAGGCCAGAAAGAAATGAGTTGAATATATCATTTTGAACAGGAAAGGCTGAACACACATGAGATAGAAGAGATAAAAAATGAAGGGATTGTATCTAAAGTATCAGTTCCATGGGCAGCAAAATAGTCAGCTCTCTACAGAGGCTGGAGAAACACAGGATAGGATGATGTGGATACTGACAGTTTGTAAATTTCATGGAAGGAGGTTGAGGGAGTTAACATTAGATAGCCTCCGTTATATCTGTGAAGCATTTTTTGAGAATGAGGAGAAGTAACGAATTGCTTTGGGAATTAGAGCACAAGTAGATCAGAGAATTATAGCTAATAGTGTTAGTATCTACTGCTGCAGCAGTGCTATGTGACAAACCAACCCAAATGTGAGTGACTTGAAACAATAGGCTTCTATTTATTTTGTAAGTCTTGGATTAGCCTGCTAGTTCTTCTGGAGTTGTTTGAGCTTCCTCACATATTTTGAGACTGGCTGACTGTCACTGATCTAGGCTGGCTTCAGCTGGGTCACTGGAATGAATGACTTCTCTCTATGTATCTCTCATCTCCAGCAGGCCAGCCAAGGCATGTACTTAAGGCCAAGGCAGGACTTGAAATGTGCAAGAATGTTTTCAAGCCTCTGCATGCATCATATCTGCTAATATCCCATTGGCAAAACCCAATCATATGCCCAAATTTAGGATAAACAGTGGGGAAATAGAATCTTCCTCTTTAGTGGGAGACACTCTAAAGCCCATGGCAAGGGGGTGTGGACACAGTGAAGGGCAAAGAATTGGAACCCTTAATACTTTCAGTCTACAACTCCCCATAGTGTTGAGAGCCCATTCATAATGATTATCATCATTCAATAGTACAATCCAATATCTCTACTGTGTGAATTTCTCCAGCAATGTTTGAATGCTTGAGTGGAGCACCAAAAAAATATGCTAAACTATGTGTGGGAACTGCCAGAAAATGCAAAGAAAATACAGAAAGACAGAAACAAGGCCATTTATGATATAAATAAGGCAGTTAGTGACGTAAAGCATCTTTAAATATAAGCTGGCTAATGAGGTATGTGAAGGTGTGGGAGGATGGAAAGTGAGGGTATCATGAAACCAAAAGAGAACTGTAATAAAATAGTTAAAACATGATACCAACAAGGAGAGGTTGAAATCAGAAAGAGGATGCTTAAATCTTTGAAGTAGTGCAGTTATGTGAGATAACAAGGTCCAACAAGGTCGATTGATGATCTCAAAGCCCTTGAGGGAAAATAATTAAACATTGTGGAGCGGATGGGAGGTAACACATAGCGGTTATAGTATTGTTATTTCATTTCTTCTCCATATGACAAAGAAAAGAAGAAATTCATAATAAACACATATGTAAGTAAGTACATTTACTTATGTATGTGTTTATTATGATATATATTATGTTTATTATGTGTGTGTGTATATATATATATATATATATATACACACACACATACATATATGTCCTTTTAAAGATACAGTAAGGATTATATATAAAGATCAGGGATTATAACCTGATATATTAGTGTGTCTAAGAAGATCATTAAGTGAACTGACAGTTATAAGGACTAAATAATATATAACCTTGCACATTACCTGAGTTCAGTTCCCTGCCCTGTCTTGCTCATAATTGTGTCTCTATTCTAATAGGGGCATAGATTCTCATACACATTATGTGTTCAATTAATATATTTTAAAAAGTGAATAAATAGTTGGTCTCTTGGGAAAGTATGCTTAACCTTTTGTGAACTTCAATTTTCCCGTTTCTGTTTTCCTAATTAACAGTTTCTATCTGAGCTGTTATCAGTATTAAATGAGATAGTAGATATGGACTTGGTATACAGTAGATATTAGCAAATGTACTTTGGAATCTAAATTTGTGCATGTGAAGAGAATTTTTTCCTTAGCCTGTTTACTCATTATTCAAAGGTCTCTTGCTATCTTCCAGCCACACCTGCATTCTAACCCAAGCTTTGCATATTTATACCAATGATTTTTCTTATAGGGCTGGCCTATCGTATTTATACACACATGTACTCTTTGAGGTAATCTTGAGCCAGGCTCTGGCTGATTCCATTTCATCTTTTCATGCTGTTGTCCCAGAAGATGTTGACGTCATCTGGAGACACAGTAGCGCCACCAGTCTTCAGAGGTTCAATTCATTCTGCCATCCGGAAACTCTGTCGACAAGGCGGCCAGTGTTAGGAATTAAGGTTGTGACAAGCAGGACATGGTGGAGTGCAAACATTGGTCAGTGCTTCCTCTCCCAGCCACAGAGGAAAGCCACACTGATTGGTATTCAGGAAAGGGACCTCCTGTTTCGAAGGATTCCTTCATGCTGTTCAGCAATGCTGTTTAGGGTGGATTTTCCCATTTAGACTGCAAAGCTTAAACACAAATATTAACTACCTGAAGCTGCAAATAGCAGCATAGTACATTAAAAAAAAATAATGAATATTTTAACCAGGCTTTGCCCAACCAAGAAAAATATTATGCAGAAACAAGGCTGATTTTAGAAAAATGCCCAAGGAAACATTAAAAAAAAGTTGAGTTTCCTTTCAAAGTTTGTTTTTGCTAAACATTCATAGTTCTGCTTTTTCCAATCCAATTTTATTATAAGAAAGGTCTCCCACATGTGTACCTGGCATTCCTTTCAAAATAATCTGTAATATGCAAAACCTTTGGAAATGGGTGAATTTTTAAATGTGACAGAATGAAAGGGTAAAACTTATGATAAAGAAAGGAGGGCACTTCTTGGTGTATGTTTGTAGCCCCTTTAGTTATGGGCAGTTTTCATGTCCCAATCATTTTGACTATTTACATTTTAATTTCACTCATTTGGAAAATCCAAATTTAACTAATTCTTCACTGCAAATCTTCCACCCATGAAATCACTGAAGGTGCCCCATCGCTCATGGTCAATGGAAGATTTTGGCATTTTGGAGCTGTAATTCTGGGTAAAGGCAATGGATAAACATTCTGCTACCTGCTGGATAGTTTCCTTAGCGTTCATGTCTGTTCTTGGTGAAGATCAAAATTAAATTATAAAAATGTGCTCTTCAAGAATTCTCATTCTCAATCAGTAAAATTGGAATTTTTGACAGAACTTAATGAATAACAAAAGGATTTTAGAGCAGTTTCTTTTTTTCAAGCGCTTTTTCTCAACACCTTACATTATCTCATCAATCCCTTATAACAACCCTATGAGATTGGTATTAGTATTAACCCATTTTCCAGGTGAGGAAACTGAGGCACACAGAGAATAAAAACTGCCAGGTGGTTGAACTAGGATTCAATGTCCGCTGTCCTAGTCTGGAGTCTATATTTTTATCTCCCTAATTTTCTATAAGTTAAATTTAGTTTAAAATTGACTAAAATAGCTTTTCCTGGCTTGCTATTAATCCACTCTCACTCTCATTTTTTTTTTCTTGTTGTTTGTTTGTCTTGGTCTAATTTGTGGATTATACATCCTATTGTTTTAATGATAATAAAACACAGGTCAAGGTACCTGGATTCTAGTCACAGCTTAGCTAAGTGACTTTGGATATTGCATGAATTCAGTTTCCCTCCTGGAAGGCAGACACGATGATAGATAGCATCCCTATTTGACTCAGAGTTCTGTCCTCCAAATCCATTGTGGAAATTGATTTAAATGCTATTACTGATGCTTCTTTCCCTAAGCAAGAAAAATGCACTGAGCTAAAGTTCATATCACTCGATTTTAACAATTGAAAATAAACTTCCAATTTTTTTTTTTCCCATAGAGGATGTTGAACCCACTGGAGAAAGGGAAGTTTAAACGTATTGATGAATCCACCAAACTTTTTGCTCCACATCAAGAATTACTGTCAGGAATAAGTTGTGACATGTATTTGGAACAATTAAAAATGATAACTGGCCATCTAGGTTTCTGTAATATCAGACATGTGCAAACATCCACACTGATGTTCCAGTGGTGAAATTAATTTTGACTGCCAACCAATTCTTCATGCCACTCTTTAGAGATTGCTGAATCTAGTTTAGGGAACCACACTCGGGCAAATGCCACATTTGCAAGAGTCATCACAATATTTGTGAACCCTTGGAATAAATTAATTTTGCAGACTATTTTAAGGAAATTTTTATTCCCAAGCTTTTATTTGGAAATCTATTTCTTCTCACCCACATGGGAATATTTATCTATATTCCTAAATTCTTATTTTAGTTATTTCCTTGTATAGCTTTCTTCCCACCTCAAACTTGGAATCAAATTCCTCAATTTTTACATTGTTTGAAATAAGTTCTCTTCCCATATTTCTCTTCCTAGGCTAATGTTTTCCCATAAAAGGTGAAAACGCACTGTAAAAGAAGGAAAATCCCAACTTAAATAGCTTACCTTATTATCTAAAAGTGATAATTCCTCCCTTTTTTCCTTTAGCACAAGCATTGGAAAGGGTGTGGGCTTCATGGTTGGAAAACCAGGATGGTTTTATTTGAGAAATTGTTGCCGCATCAGCTTGTGCCACTAGACAGTATGCTTGTGGTCTTTGTAGTTCCTTCCCCCTGGGACATCCTGCCTCCTTCCCATACTTAATAATTTCTCTGTAATGTCCCCTATTTTGATGCTTAATGGAGATGATGGAGCAGCAGGAACCACCATAGTGTATTCAAAGATTTGTTTATTAAATTATTCTATAAATAGTTGGTGGGTACCTTCTTTATGCCAGGAACTGTCTTATTTACTAGGGATATTGCAGTCAAAAGCCAAATATTACTCCTACCCACACAGCACTTACATTCTAGGGCTACTGAACAGAGAAACAGAAAACAAACCATCTATCTTAATATTTGTCTAAGTGAATATGTAAATCAATGAATAATAGGTTAATTTTAAATTATTATATAAAAATAGAGGAAATAAAATGTGATCAAAGAGTTTGGGTTGAGAGGGAAATACCTTACTCTGGTCAGGATTCTGAGAGATGGCTTGGCTTTTGAAGGGCTACTGGAATCATGAGAACAACTAGCCACTTGAGGACCATTCTAGACAGAGGGAGCATCACAGACAATGCCATTAGATGACAATTACTTGGAATGTTAATAAACAGAAAGAAGATGAAGTAAGAAGGTGTAGATGGCACAGATGAGGTGTAAGAGATAGAAGGTGCTATATATGCCTTCGTAGATTTTGGGAAGGGGGGAGTAGATTTTGTTCTAAGCACCATGGTGTAAGGCAGTGATTCTCTACCTTATGTGCGCATCAGAATCACCTAGATGACTTCCTAAAGCATATATTACTGGATCCACCCTCAGAATTTCTGATTCAGTACCTCTAGGGTAAAGCCTAGGAATTTGCATTTCCAACAGGTGGTGCTGACACTGCTGTTGTGGGGACAGCACTGAGAACCATTGTTATCATCGATACCTATTATTTGTGCCTGCCCAGAAAAAATTTCACCACAATTTTGTAACTGTATTTGATTTTTTATTGAAGTATAGTTGATTTATAATATTATATTAGTTTCAGGTATGCAACATAGTGATTCAGTAATTTTTACAGATTATACTCCATTAGAAATTATTACAAGACAATGGCTATAATTCCCTGTGCTATACAATATATCCTTGCTGCTTATCTATTTTATACATAGTAGTATATATCTCTTAATCCCATACCCCTAACTTGCCCCTCCTCCATTCCCTCTCCCCTCTGGAAAACACTAGCTTGTGTTCCATATCTGTGAGTCTGTTTCTGTTTTGCTATATACATTAGTTTGTATTACTTTTTTAGATTCTACATGTAAGTGATATCATATAGTATTTATCTTTCTTGTCTTATTTCACCAAGCATAATATTCTCTAGGTCCATTCACATTGCTGCCAGAATTTCATTCTTTTTTATGGATTAGTAATATTTCATTATATATATATATATATATATATATATATATATATGCATGCATACACACACAACACATCTTCTTTATTCATTCATATATTCATGGATACTTGAGTTGCTTCCATACATTGACTATTGTAAATAGTGCTGCTATGAACATTGGGGTGCATGTATCTTTTCAAATTAATTAATGTTCCTGCTTTTTCCAGATATATACCCAGGAGTGGAATTGCTGGATCATATGGTAGTTCTATTTTAGTTTTTTGAGAAAACTGCATACTGTTTTCCACAGTGGCTGCACCAATTTATATTCCCACCAAAAGTGTACCAGTACCAGAGTTCCCTTTTCTCCACTTCCTCTCCAACACTTGTTATTTGTAGACATTTTGATGATAGCCATTCTGACAGGTGTGAGGTGATATCTCATTTTGATTTATATTTCTCTAATAATTAGCGACATTGAGCACCATTTCATGTGCCTTTTAGCCATCCTTATGTCTTCTTTGGACAGATGTCAATTCATGTCTTCTGCCTGTTTTTTGATTGGGTTGTTTTTTTTGATATTGTGTTGTATGAGCTGTTTGTATGTTTTGGATGTTAACCCCTTGTCAGTCATATCATTGGCAAATATTTTCTCCCATTCTGTAGGTTGTCTTTTGTTTTTGTTGATGGTTTCCTTTGCTGTGCAAAAGCTTTTAAGATTAATTAGGTCCCATTTGTTGCTTTTATTTTTTGTCCTTAGGGGACAGATCCAAAAAAATGATATGTTTTATGTCAAAGAGTGCTTTTCCTTTGTACTCTTCTAGGAGTTTTGTGGTTTTAAGTCCTACATTTAGGTCTTTAATATATTTTGAGTTCATTTTTGTATATGGTGTGAGGAAATGTTCTAATCTCATTGTTTTTCCTGTAGCTGTCCTGTATTTGATTTTCTTTTGGGAAAAGACCCTTCTGTACTCTTAGTCAAATGAACATATTCCAGTACCTTGGTGATAGAGCCATTCAAAGCTGGACATATGACCCTAGTCAATTGAAACCCTCCAGAGACACATGCTTGAAACTATTGGTAAGTGAAAGTTCTCAAACAACTGGATGAGAAGCTGGGAGATAATATGTAGGGAAAATCTCCCGAAGAGTTAAGTCAATGCAGAAGAACACTGAGCTAAAGGATGACAAGACACAGAGAGCTGAAGCCCTTTGTTGAGCCCCTGGATCCAGGCATACCTAAACCACCTCTCCTCCCAAGTTTTTCAGCTATATGACTCATTTTCCATTTTGTGCTTTTGGAAATTTCTCTTTGGTTTCTGAAGCTTACAAACCAAAAGTTAGATATAAATAAAAAGTTATTGTAGATATACCCGTTTTAAAATTTAGATGTACCTTGGCTCATCTCAGAGAACCAAATAAGAGAGTTAGATGGTTCAAGTACTACCCTGCACATTTATGAAATAATAACTTTTTATATGCCAAATTTGAGATATTTTTAAATAGAAAATCCCAAGTAAATAGGAGGACAAAGTAGTTAGTAAAACAAACAAAAGGAATAGAAAAGTGTGCTGAACAGGACTTGGGGCACCACACTCCTGCCAGGAGCACTGTCACCCCCATATTATCCATAATGTGACCCTAAATAAAATTTATAATTGGATTTCCTTCTCTTCTGTATGGAAACCTCATATTCTTCACAAGTTAGTGCATATTTTTCTTTACAGTTATACATAGCAACTTCTCATCATTTAGTTTTGGTCTAGATGTGATCTCTTCAAATAGCCTTCCTTGACTGTTCTATTTCAAGTAGCATCTCCCTGTTCAAATCCAACTCTATTAAATCATTCTATTTTATTACTTTCTCAGAATGTAAAATTTTCTCAGGCTATCTTGTTTATTTGCTCATTAGCTATCACTTAGAGTAGAATATAACCTACATGAAAGCAGCGGTGTCTCCAGTCTTATTTAACAGTAAGTCTCTGTCACACCATAGATTTTTTCTAGAATGGAAAAATGAATGAATTAGTTGCATATTTTTGCCTTTCCTTAAATAGCCTTTTTTTAAAAGACTTTATTTTTTAAGAGAAGTTTTAGGTTCGCAGCAAAATTGAGAGGAAAATACAGAGATTTTCCATATATTCCCTGCCCCCACACATGCATAACCCCATTGTCAACATCCTGCCCAGAGTGGTACATTTGTTGCAACTGACAAACCTACATTGATGCATTATTACCACCCAAAGTCCAAAGTTGACATTAAGGTTCACTCATATGCTATAAATTCTATGCATTTGGACAAATATATTATAGTATCATACAGAATATTTTCACTGACCTAAAAATCATCTGTGCTTCTCCTATTCACCCTGCCCCCACCCACCCTGGTAATCACTGATCTTTTTACTGTTTCCATAGTTTTGCCTTTTCCAGAGTGTCATAGAGTTGGAACCATACAGTATCTGGCCTTTTCACATTGGCTTCTTTCACATAGTAATATGCATTTATGTTTCCTTCATGTCTTTTCACAGTTTGATAGCTCATTTCTTTTTAGTGCTTAATAATATTCCATTGTCTGGATGTACCACAATTTACTTATCCATGAACCTACTGCAGGACATCTTGATTGCTTCCAAGTTTTTATTCAGTCGAGTCAGTGGAAAAATATGGGGACTGCCTGTAATTTTGTAATTACATGTAACGTTTATGATTCCAAGATGCTGCTAGTGACCCATTGACCATATGTGGATCAAAGTGTTTTTCTGCAGTGGAAAAGGACTTGTGCCAACCTATTTATGCTTTATCCCTTGTTGAACCTCATGACCACTTGGCTTGGGCTTGTGGGACAGGGTATGGACATTGGCAGACCTCAAATATTTTGGAAAGGAAGCTGGTTTGGGGGTCAGTGGTAAGTCTGTTTTTAGACATATTATTTCTGAGGTGACAGCAGGCTACTGAGCATGAAGTGTACATATATGGAGTAATATGTATTTGGAAATATGACCTTGCAGACAGGAGAGTTCATAGTTGGTCCTAAATATTTGAGAGTCATAAGGCTAAAATTCTTAAAGAAAAAGTATGGATGAACACAAAATACAGATTGGTGGTTATTTCTGGGGAGAGGCAAAGGCAGATGGGGTTATGTGTGGAGAGGATCTTTGAGGGGTGATCTTAAAAGTTATTGGCAATCTTTTCTTCCATAATCTGGGTAGTAAGTCTTTTTTATTATTTTCAAAAATCATCTTATGTTGTATATGAATGATATATATTTCATAATTAAAAAGTTTTAAAAAAGAATAAATATTGATTGCCTTTCAAAACAAAAATATACAGTACAAAAAAGTGAATTGTTAATATTTCAAATGTCTTTTTTAATTTCATGAAATGTGGTTATTGAGGCACCTAACTGAGAGAATTCAATTGAGTGAAACATTTTTCCTTAGTTTCTAGCTATTTCAGAAACACTATTGTAGTTGTGAATAAAATGACGATGATTACTTTTCTCAATTCTATGACTCTTGTGTAAACAAACATGACTCTTTGAGCTTCCTTCCTCTCCACACTAATACCTACTCCTCTACAAAATATGATTTCCAAACACCTATAGCATAAAGAATGGAAGAATCTGTCTCCAAATTGGAGCCTATATTATTAAATGCAAAATTTAAAGCATGGCATGTGTATCAGTTACTTATTGACATAATAATGTTACATAACAAATCACCTCAAAATGCATTGGCTCAAAATATAAGCATATTTATATCATGAGTTTATAAGTTGGCTGGGAGGTTCCTATTGTCTTGAATTGGTCCACTCCTGTGCCTGCAATCTGCTGTGGTTGAACTAGGGGGCTCTGCTGATCTTAGCTAGGCTCTCTCCTATGTTTGGGATACATTGATTGTCAACTTATCAAAGAGGAACTCCACTGGGAAAACTAGGACATTTAGTTAGATTTCTGACTCACTCTGCATAACCATTATTTCTTCAGGCACATATCCCCACAAAACAGACGTCAAAACACATTAAAAGCACAACTTCTTAAAATATCAAAGACTGTGTTCTTTATTTTTTGAGTGTCTCCACAAGGCTACAAACCTGTCTAGATTAGTTGTGTGACCTGTATTGCTGTCAAGATATGGTTAATTCAGGTGTTGCACTCAGTGTCGATTTCATCTCATTTATACATATGTGTAAAATTCTGCTTTAATCCAAATCCCACCATCTAAATAATTTTTACAGAGGCTAAAGATATGTCAGGCTAGCAAACAGTTTCATGACCTTCATAGAAATGCCCAGGGTCTAGATTTTCCACCATAGAGATACCCTTAGCCTAAGCCACCAGCAACAGAGATTTGAAGAAGACTAAAATCAAAATCCACATTAGATTTATCACAATTAAGCTGTGTGTTGAATGGGAGGGGTAATCCCAAAACACACTATTTGAATCTGAGATCAGTTTGGTAAGAAATACAATACAACATTATTATCCTCATTATACTGTTGAAGAAACTCAACTGTATAGTAAACAAAAAAGTTGAATGTCTTGTCCAAGTTCATACAACTAGCAGGTACAAGAGAACCTACACTGGCTTTAGAATCACTTTCCTTTGCTTCTTGGACAGATGGCTAAAAGCATAACCTCATCATATATGCAGAATTTTCACAGATTAGCTGAAAAAGGACTTTCTTACAACCAAAGTGAGTCCACTGGAGAGTAAGTACAGAGCACTTTCCTTGGTTTCTAAAGATTTTGTGATCCAGATTAATTAGGTATCTCACTATGATCTGTTACTATTTCTTGAGACAGGTAAGGAAAACAAAAAGAGAATGATGAACATGGGGGAAAATGTAGTTTATTTTAAGCAAAAGTGTTTTTGAGAATCTTCTCATTCTTCACCCTTAATTTTTCCACTTAGACCTAATGTGACAGTTTACTCAGTGACTCAGTGACAGTATCTTTTTTCTTTTCTCCCTCTCTCTTTCCCTCTCTCTCTTTTTTCTCTTTCTTTCTTTCTTTCTTTCTTTCTTTCTTTCTTTCTTTCTTTCTTTCTTTCTTTCCTTCCTTCCTTCTTTCTTTCTTTCTTTCTTTCTTTCTTTCTTTCTTTCTTTCTCTCTCTCTTTCTTTCTCTCTTTCTCTCTTTCTTCCTTTCTTTCATTCTTCCTTTCTTTCTTGTCTTCTTTATATTGAATAAACTACTCCACGGGCTTTTTTTCCCTCACCCTCTATGTCTTAAGACACCCAGGGCATTTTCTCACATAGAATCAGCCAGGTTGGTCTGTGTGCTCATGCCCTGATGGTTCTCATAAGAAAAGAGGGGATGGAAGCTCAATGCCTGCAGTGTGTGAAAATGGGAGTAAGGTGAGGGCAGAGTGTGGCAGGTATTGTCCTCGGGGCATAAATGGATAATCACTCTTGTCACAGCAAATAGACTCTGTCACAAGGAATTCTGTGGTTTTCCAGAGGAAATGAGCTTTCCCTGCAGGCTGCCAAGCCCAAATGAGCTCCTTACAGCACCTGCAGATCTGAGCATCAAGCAATTATTCCACTATCTTGCCTAAAAACAAAGACTGGGCTACCCTTTCACAACCTCTGACTTTATCCAGCTAACATAAACTAATTATATTTGCAGCAGGAGGGGAGGAAGGCTTTCATAGTCCTCTGTGGGGGTTGTCCTTTGTGCTTTGTGCCATGTTGTCAGTTATGGCAATCCAAAAAATCACTACCCTTCAATCAAAGGAGTTGCTGGATGAAGCGCTTAAAGAGATACAGTGAGGCCCTTAGTACTAATAAATCTCACCGCCCAGGAGTTAGCCATGCACCTGAGTGGCCCACACTGCCCATTTAGCAGTGGTATAAGGAACCATTGTTAAGTGTCACTTAGTAGCAATTACAGCCTGGTCAAAACAGTTTTTTGTTTGTTTGTTTTGTTTTGTTTTTGGACAAACTGTTAATGTGCCCACGATTAGGTGTAAGGAATAACCCAAGCCATGGGTACTGAAACAAGGTTAGAGGTTAATTGAGACTTTCTATCCCAACAGCCTGAGATTTTGCAACCTTTTTCTGAGAGGACAGTGCTGAACAAAAAAGAGATAATGTGATAAAATTAGTTGGAAAGCAGGAGGGTCAAAATTCCCAGATAAGGAAGGGAAACCGGCCAAGGAAATCAGGCCAGAGGGACTACCTGGGCCACTTGAGATGCCAATAATATCTGTGACTATTCATCTAGTGGATGAGGCAGAAAGTGGTGGGCCTACCATTCATCGTATCCTCCTCCCTACCAGAGAAAATAGAAGGTCAATGCTATAAACAGTAGGCACCCCAGAATAATTGAAATTCCAGAGGCTGTCTCACTAGAACAGCTCACAGGCAATCAGGTTTTTCTTTTCCTAGTGAAGGTATATTCAAGTCTTGAAATTGTGTGGCTGGCCTTCTTCATGGTGTCTGGGGGGCGGGATTCTTCTGAGAGTTTGTGAGGCATTATTTCTAAACAAACAAGTTGAGAGGCAGTGGCTCAACAGGACTTCATGGGCAAGCTTGCTCTGGCATGGTGCACCCAAGGTCCACACCTGCTCACACTCTGTTCACTCTATCAGAAAGGCCCCTCTTTCTCCATCCCTTCTAGGTCATAATCATCATACTTTCCCTTAACTTCAAAAGCAGCTGCTCTTTATCTAGAAAGCTAGGACTCTGAAACTATTGGAGGTTTCTGGCACTTGATATTTCTCAGAGGTTTTTTTTAAACCCTCCTCCTTTGCCCCCACCCCCATCATAAACTTTGACATGTCCAGCTGGCAGATCCCTTTGACTGGAAATTGACTAAAAATTGCCAACTCATTTTCTTTCTTTCTTTTTTTCTCCTTTCCAGTGCAGCTGGGGCCAAAATGCAATGATTTGTTTTGCTCCAGTCACTGAAGTTTTTGTTTTCTTTTATTTCAACCCCCTGCTGTCTTCCCAACTTGGTGCTGAGTCATATGGTGCAGGTGTTCTAAGCGGCTGGTATTTATGTCACTTGCAGATGGTCTGGGTAAATTACACGATGTTTCTGCAGCCCCGTCGAGGCTCTCTCCACTCTCTTTGATCCAGGGGCTTCCTGTGGCTCCTGCACATGTGCAGAACTTCAGGACAATGGGTGAACTCTTGGCTGGATTCTATCCAAAGATGGTTAGGTTGCTTTGGGCCCCACAGTCTGATGGGATCCAACTCAAGCTAACGAGAATAGAGATCCCTGAAATCACAAGGCTTAACCTACATTAATTTACACAGGGAATCACATCCCCAATGTACCATAGAGCACACGTAAGCTAATACCATAGCTGCCTAAGGAAATTGGGATAAAGGGGTCCCGTTCTGTCTCTGAAGAAGGGGAAAGTCATGTTGGAGAAGGAAGACCTGTTACAGGAAACTATTAAGTCTTAGAACTACACATTTAGTGTTTCCTCTTTCCTTGCCCTCTTGTCTAACCCCACAGTGTCTCCAAGCCTCTATTCTAATGCTCACTGCAAAGACTGGCTCACAGGTAAGGACCTGAAAAATATTTATTTATACTTTAGACACAGAGAATAGATGAGGAACTTGGGAATCCTTGCTCTCTTCCATCTGAGAAGGCTGTCCTTCATCATGAGAAAATACACTCCACTTGGAAAGGCTCAACAAATTAACTTCCTGTGGAGATTTGTGACTTAGCAAGGGAAATCTCTGTTTGGCCATCACCAAAGACATGAATTATTTTCAGAGAAAGGATTTTAGGAGAACTATGCCTTCCCAGTACTGTAGAAATCTACATTGAAAATGTAGATTTCAATGTGACCAACCTTCTGGGGGTTTCCCAGGAAGAGTGATTTTCAGTGCTGAAATGGAAGCAGTCCTGGGCAAACAGTGGCTACCTTAATGTGTGTAGAGAATAACCCAAAGAACCATTAAAATGGGGATTTCTGGTTCCCCATCCCCCGAGATGATTCAGTTGGTCTGGGGTGGGACCCAAGGATTTGCATTTCTGAGAAGCTCCAAGGTGATGGTAAAACAGCCAGGCTGTACTTTGAGTTACAAGCAGCTAGAACATCATTTGCTAGTCTCTAGAGGCTTCAGAAGAGGAGATGAAAAGTGTGAGAAGATAAAAGTGAAGAAAGAGTACAGATGCTGGGGCAGTGCCTAGACGGTTGAAACTTGAACACCATGGGTTTTAACTGTGCTGGTCCATTTGTTTATGGATTTTTTTCAACAAATGCCACAGTATTACATAATCCCTGGTTGGTGAATCCCCTATGCAGAACCACTAATAAGGAGGACCAACTACAAGTTAAAGGTGGATTTTCCACTGCACAGAGGGTTGGTGCCCCTAACCCCTGTGTAGTTCAAGGGTCAACTGTACTAGAAAAAGGTATTATTTTTTAAAATGAGACTCATCCTGAATGTATCAGGCAGTTATTGCCATAAGAACAACAACCAAAAAATCCCAGTGTCATACAGCAATAAACATATTTTCCCACTCACAGAATGGCAGGTCCAGTGTGGTTCAGCAGATCTGGGCTCAGCTAGGAAGATGGGTTTCAGTCAGCAGGTCTCTTCCACATACCTCATTCTGGCAAGTTGACACATGCTTTTCTCCGGGGGAATCAGAAATGGAAACATGATGTTTCTGAACACGTACACATAGGTTCAGATGTGGCACAATGTCACTTGCACTCACATTCCATTGGTTAGAGCCAGTCAAGCCCAAAATCAGTGGAGTGGGGCAGTACATTCTTCCACTGAACGTGGGTGAGGTGGGACTGAATACTTGTTGAATAATAATCTAATCTACTACAGGGATCTCAGAGTTTGAGAATATCCAGTGTGGTGACTGAAATATAATTGTTACATGTCTCATAACCTACAACAAATTTTCAGTTTCTCTTAGCAGTTAGGGATAGTTACCACGTAGCTGAAATATTTACTAAATGCTGTAATACAGATTCCAGTTACTCATTTTTTTAAAAAAGATCTACTTGATATTTCAATTTATTTGATTGTTTTGTAGGAAACTAAAAAGAATATAGAATATACAATGTTAACCCATGTTACAAGTGTGTGTTTAGAAATAAGGGTACTATGATTTATGTTATTTTATTTTATCTGAAATACTCTATTTCTCATCTTGATTATTCTTTCCTCTGAAGTAGTCAACCATTTTCCATTCAATTAAGTAAACCTATAGATTCAGTGGGTTTTCCTACCTAAACACTACAAATATTTCAAGTTACAATAAAGTATCATGTAGGGATGTAGAGAGAAGGCATAAATAACTATCAAAGTAAGTATATAAATTAAATAATTTTGACGACAATAGAATCATCGTGTTTTTCAAACAGGTAAGCTGTGCTTGATTTTTGGCAAAGGGCTTTAAAATGGGTTTTACGAGTATGCTGAGAATAAGAGGTATTGTTATCATTGACAGGGCCTGCTAGAGGGTCAATATTTCCAGAACGTTTGTATTACCGTCCACTGCTTATTAACTAGACCTCTTCCAACAGAACATGAGAGTTTAATTGGTTTAGCAAAGGAAGTTCTTTATCAAAATTAAGGAAGTCATTTGCTGTTTATATGGTCCAAGAAACATAAACTTTGTCACTGAGCCCTAGAAGAATTCTCTATTAACAGATGACTGACCATTTTGTAAACTATATCTTCAATCAGGATTCAGGTTATGTACTATGGTATCTAGTGATTTCTGGCTGGGTTACAGTGACCTGCAGGTAACCCTGGCAGGAAGCCCCTGGACACAGTGTTTCCATCCCTTTTGTGTGCCAATATAAGAGAATCAACAGTTCTCATTTAAATCACTAACAGAAGACTAGCACAAATAGGTCATCAGTTGGGTTTGTTGTCCAAAGGGGACTAATCTTGCAATGGCTATGAGAATCAAGGTAAGTTCCATTTTGTGCTGCTAATCACTCCAATGAATTTCATGCAGGAGAAACCTGATTAAAACGAATCAGTGTAGCAGCTTTGAATGCAAAAATCAAAGAGAGGCTTACAATAAAAGTGCAATATACGACCTAATGATTATGCAGGAAGGAGGCGATGGATGTTGTTAGCAAGTATCTGCTGCTCCATCGCTCTAGACTTGGGCTAGTCAATATCCTAGTCGTTAGCTATCTGTGACTATTTAAATTTGAGCTAATTAAAATTAAAAATTCGAGTCCTCATCTACATTAGCCACAATTCAAATGGTCAATAGCCACATGTGGCTAGTGACTACCATATAGGAGAGCACAGATATGGAACATTTTCATCATAATGGAAATTTCTATTGGATAGCAATCACCTGAAGTATTTTTTTACTGGAAAGATGTTGGAATTAGTGCTTGTATAATGAAAACCTGATTTTTCTTTTCAGTAATGCTGTGAAACTCTTTTCTCAGCTCCAGCTCTGTAGTAAGGATTGCCCTAAAATTTGAACCTAGAGGATTCACCTATCTTTAATGAATAAACTGTTAGTACTGATATTAATATTTCTGCTCCTAATGAATGTTTGTTATGTGCCCTGCATATGGAGCATTAACTATGTCCCAAGGAGGCAGTGGGAACAGGCTACTATCTGGAAAAAAAAAATGACTTTGTGCTATGCTTGCCATGATTGCTTGGTCACCCAGGGTTTCTTTCCCTCCTCTTTGGGAGATATGAGCTTTAATGGAATGTAGGATGTGGTGATCTGAGATCACCAACTAGTTTTTGTTCTTTTTTTTTCTGTATCTACTCTTATGGTCCTTCTTGGATATACTGGATTAGAGTGTCCTTATACTCTTCCAGTTCTTCTCCAAGAATTGTAAATGTTTATTGGACTCCTCCATCTTGATGGTATATGAACATTGGAAGCAAAACAAATTCTTAAATGCCACATTAACTCCAGGATCCAAAGGTTCAAGTTCTGACTATAACCTTTGAAGTGTATAGAACAGCATGTAAATTCAGTCTTTACCTCTGTCAGAGGGGATATGGTTCCTGTTACTCTTATATACAGCTTGTGTTCCAGGATCTGCCCCTTTGAACACCAGTGAGTTCTAGGCATTTTACAAATTTGTGTCATTTGATTCTTATCTCAGAGAGTAATAACTATCTATAGGTTACTTTGAGAAAAATGAAAGAAAGTAAGAGCTGACCCAAGATCACAATTAAGTAAACTATTTGAACCTATAGCAATTGCTTCTCTTTGTCTTTTTTTTTTTTTTTCTGACAGCTACTGTTATTGGGATAGCTACATAGAATTAAGCCATGGACTCTGCTAGAGTCTGGAGGTGGTGTATGGGGACAAGAATAAGGACCATGTTCAAGAGGAAAGGAGAAGAGATAGTGCAGTGTATTTGAGCTCTCACCAAGGAGACTGAGATTCAGTAGGAATAGTTGGAGCAGACTCAGGAAACCAAGGCAGAAATTCAATTATGAATCTAGGCAATCAGAGAAAGGTTGCACTTAGGAGATTTGTGGGTTCCCAGGCTTACCCCAGAAACAAGTCTTAGGGCCACAAGACTGATGTTGAAACCGCTAGATTAGGATCCTAGTTTCCTTGCGAGATCAGGTTGAATCCTTTAGTTGGATATGAACTGCCATTCTTAAAGCTTTGGAATAAAGAAAATCCATTACATTTTTGCTTCTCTTAGTAAATCTCAGCTTAGCCATGAAATTTCAGAGGAAGAAAATGGCATGCATTCAATGTTCTGATAGAGATACTACTATATACAGTAATAATAAGAGAACGTCATGGAAATACAGAAACAACACAAGAAATTGTTGAGTGTTGTGCTTCAAATACAACAAAACACCCTAAGCTACTCAGTTAATAGTAAATGACTATTATATACAACATAGGACCAAAATCTCAGAACATCAATGATTGTCCAGCCTTGTTTTATTGCAGAAAAATTTGCTATGGTGTTTGCATTTGGAAACTTTTTCTTACATAACACAGGAAAAAAAAGACAAGCTTTTCAGCATCTGGAATTGTTAGAGAGGTATAACTATGGTGACAATATAGTTTATCATCTAAATAGAGACACTTCTTTGAATGAATATAATTATTTGTAGTTACACCAGAACCACAGGTATAAGCCACAACTGTCAGAGACAGAACAGGGCACACTGTCACCCTAGGTATGGAACACAACTGCATGCAACTGGAGTCATGACATTTCCCCATCTCAGTTGCCAAATATGACCAAAAGCCTGCTCGTTTGTGTCAGCTGATGATGTAAATGTACAGTGATGAAGATGTCCAATAACCTGTTTTTAAAATATAGCTAGAGTAAAGAAAAATGTGATTTGATCATTATTGTTGGGTTTTTACCTTAAAAAAACAAACAAAAAAAAAAAAACAGTCACTTGACACAGTACATTCAAGAAAAAAGTGTTCAGTTACCAATCTCCACTTGGCATGGGAGAGTATTTCTCTTCAATTTAAATAAATAATCAATTACCTACTATCATCAAGACATTTTGTATGATATTCTATTTCAATGTGTCTGGTTTAGCCATTAGGGAAATTTGGAGGGCATTTGAGTTGTCACAATGCTTGGGTTGCACCACTGGTGTTTAGTGGTGGGGGGGAACCTGGAGCTGCAGAAGTCCTGCAATGTGCTGTATAGTCTCACACAAAGAAGTGATATCTTGGGTCTCTCCTGATGGTTGTGTGGAGAAAAATGTGCTTAGAAAAACCTAAGCCTAAAACTTAACTCCATTTTATATATAAATGCAAAGTATATTTTTTACACTGTTTTAATAGCAACTACCATACATACTGAGGGAATATGTCCTTTGTTTTATTTGGTACTCTACCAAGAATCATAATTTCAGAAAATCACATCACAGAAGGCATCATAGCTGGGTGGTAACACAACACATTCGAATCTGTGACTGACATTCAATGTGACCTAAGCATTTATATGTCAACATGCTTATTATATCATAAAGGATTTTCTTCTTAATTTCCTTTACAATTTATTTTTACATTATAATTAGAACATTATATTGACTTAAAAGTAAGTGTGTGAGATGTTTATATTAGCTATGAATTTAATTTCAGTATAGTAAATACACTATAGTTATAACATATCTGATTTAAATAGGGGTCTTTGAGTTGGATAGGGCTGTGGCCAAGACTCCAGGGCAGTGCTACCCATAGTGTAGTCCCAGAATTGGCAGCAAGGTGGTCATTAGAGATGCAGATTCTTGGGCTTCACTCCAGATCAACAGAATTACAATCTATTAGGAGTGGCATTCAACTGATCTGTGATTTAACAAACATTTCAGGTGATTCTTGTACATGCTTTAATGCATGCAACTATTTGAGGATTATCGCTCCAGGTAAGGCAAAGATGAGTAATAAATTGTCTTCAAAGAAAATATAGTTTAACAGGAGAAATAAAGATATCTTCCTACTTGAGTTACATGAGTCAGAAAATCATAAGGATCACAATGACCAAAAACATAATAGAAGTTTGGCAATAACCTAATTCCAGAGAGTGATATACCAAACATGATGTATCAACAGCAAAAAGCTGGGTTCTGAGACAAGTTTAAACTATGCAACCCCAATTAAAATGAACAGGACTTATGTTGTTAAGACTCGATACAGTCCTAAAAACATACTCAGCAGAGTACTTAATCTGTTCCAAAACACGTCATTCTCTACTTTTTAACAGGGAGTGAACAGCTGGGATGTGTTATTAGTAAGCCATGTTTTCATAGGCTTTCTGGTTTGCTTTAGCCAAAGTCTTACAACAGTCTTTGGACAAATTAGTGCCTGAAGCCATAGGAAGTCTTTAGTCATTTTGGAGAACTGCTGAGTAAGTCAGGTCTCAAAGACAACATGCCCATACGGACTTGCTTTGCCACCTTTGGCCTTTCCACCTTGGAAATGCCTTCACAACCAATTACACTATCCTCAAATGTCTATTTACTTTTAATGACTCTAGTTAAATGTTAAGAGATATTCCGATGACCCAGTTCAAGACTAGCAAGAAAAGCTTAAACAAATCAATAGATTAAACTGGGAAGCTCTTAAATAAATGAGTAAGAATCAAATCGACATCTTAATAAATGAGTGACAAATTGTTGAGTGGCCTGTATGCCTTGGTGGTACTGAACCTGACCTCACCTTTTAAAAGTCATTAAGGAGATCAACATGGAAGCAATGTTGGAACATGAAACATGGAAGCATTCTGTTTCTAGATATTCTCACATGCACTTTTACTTCAGGGCATTGTGTGGTTTTTGTTCCAAATTGTCAGCACAGTGATCTAGCTTTTAAAAGTTCACAAAAAATCTCCCAGGGATATCCTTCCTGTATTTTGTTGTTAGGAAAAATCCTGAAACATTACCTCCTCCTGCCACACACAAGAAAGCAGCCTCTCTAAGATTCCTCCTGGGGTTGCCTCTTGTTGTTGGCACTTGCAAGGTTGTTTGTTTCTAAATTTGTCTTATTTTCAGTGTTGCTCCCCAAACACTACTGAATCTCAGCAAGTCCATTTATGTCAGGTTCTACACCTAAAGGTGTTTTCAAAATATTGTCACATACCAATCATCCATAAGCTGATGGGACACAATGTCTAGTGTCCATTTTTTATGGCACACAGGCTGTTGTAACTCCCACTGGGAAGGAGAGAGAGAGAATGGCTTCAGTTCTTTTGATGATGGCAAAAAATCTATGTGCTAAAGTCATCTGGATAAAAGTATAAACTCCCCACCTTCTTTTGCCTGAAGACAACTTCACATTAACATTTCCATCCCCTTTGGTATTGAGAGCTGCTTAAGGAAGCATTTAGAGCAGGTGGTCCTGGTTGTACTGAAGCAATTCCCCTAGGGAAAAGCACATGCTTACATTGTAGATGTTTCCCAGGCCAGTAAACCCAAGACAAAATTACAACTCCCAGTGGTCAACTCATTTAGTTTTACACAGTGAAGTCTATCTTTTTTGTTGGGAATGGAAAATGTATTCCTTTTAGAAAAAAAAAGTATAGTGTAATAGAGGAGGGGGAAAAAAGTCATTGAAAGTTAACAGACTCAGGAGATAATAAAAGTTCTGCCAATGATCAGCCCTGTGATTTTGGTCAAGAATTTAAGAGTTCTGTTCATTAACAGTGTCAGTGTGTATAAAAATTAAGAGGTTTAAAAATCCTAGATGGCTTGTGAAAGGACTTTAAGAGGTGCACATAGGCATTCATTTGGATAAAAATTTGGTGCTTAACAGCACATGATTTATACAGATTTTTACAAGGTAGATATGACCCCCAGAATTAAGAATCATGGGATTAAATTTCTGCAAGGAAACTTTACTACCTTAATGTTCTATTTAGTTCATTTCAACAAAAATTTATTGAAAACTTTCTATAAGCCAGCACACTGTGTCAGGCTCTTGAAATATATGGACAGACAGTACATAGGCCTCACCTGTTTACAGTTCATTGCTCCATGGCTTTACAACCCCCAGCTATAAAGAGATCAATAGCATTAGATTTAATGTCTTTATAATCTGGATCCCATCCTTATTTTTTACTAAAATTTTATAGAGTCCACAGGTGACTCTTATTCACAAAATCAAATATATTACCTAGAAGTATTTGCACGCTCTGCGAGTTTATTACAAATGCAGCATGTCTGACCTCACCCTAGACCTCTTAAACCAGAATTTGCATTTTACAAAAAAAAAAAGAAAATGATTCATGTATGTTACAGTTTGAGAAGCTTTGCTCTATGACGTTCAATAGTTCCACTTCACCGTTCTAAACTAAAGAAATAAATGACATGATCTTTGTTCTAGAGCAGCCTTAACTTTAATGTCATCATTACTTTTGTCTAACATAAAATATTCAGATTTCTTATAATCATTTAGAATACTCAAAAAAAAAAAAGAGAACTGAACTGTAGGAAAGAAAATATACCTCCTTACCTCTGTGTCTAAACATTTCTGGGCTTAATTTGTTTAGTTAGAAAATCAAATTGATATTCTTAGCATTATTGTGGTTCATTGCAATTGTTCCATACATTTTGAATGAATGAACATCAAGAACAATACAACAAAAGAAGTTATCAGGAATCTTTGGTTTAAAAGAAAGGAAGTGACTTCCACTTCTGGCCAAGATGAAATAACAGGGAAAATATGATGTTTACCCCCCCATCTGGAACATGAGAAAAACAGAAAAAATATAGGAAAAAACAGTTTGCCAAACCCTGGACATGAGGCAACGAAGGACAATGATGCCTGAGAGATGAGCCTTTCCATTACCCCAGATGACTGCCTTGGGATGGTTTCCAGACCACAGCACAGGAGGGGTGCTCAGGAAGATCCCAGCAGACTCTTTACTGTGAGAAGACAGAGCTGAGAGTCTACAGAGAACAATATATCTAAGGTTGACAGAACAGAGTATCAGTGACAAGAGAGCTGCACCGAGGGATAACTGTGGAGATCTGTGGAAGTTTCTCTGGAAGTCCCCTGGATCATTCCATGTGTGTGAGGAAACTACTTGAGGCTGAGGACAGAATCACCTGAAAGGATTAGACATTGGTCTGTATAACTGGACTCTCAATGGATTATAAATAATGCCTGCTCCCGTCAGCCAGACTAGAAAACCTCAAGATTCATGGGCATCATGTAGAGTACACAGAAGGAACTCGCCTCAGTCATGGGGAATAATTAGCTCTAGACTGAACACTGTTCCAGTCCCCCCTAATAAATCTTAAAAACAAGGCACAGAAGAATTAAACTGCTTTCAAGTAATTTAACTGTATCCTTAAACAAAACTCTAGAATATTTAGAGAAATATAAAATTATTTAGCACTCAAGAAGGTAAAATTCACAGTGTCTGTTATCCTATCAACTACTACCAGGCAAGCAAAGAACAAGGAAGATACAACACATTATGAGGAAATCAACCAACCAACCCTGAACTGATTCGGATATTAGAATTAGCAGACAAGGGCACCATTAAATTTTGAAAGAATCAATTAATATCATTTTTAAAAAACGGAAAAGTTCTTACTTTTAGGAGAAACATCACCCTCTGGTAGTATTTCCAGGTATTGCCAGTAAAGATATTTAAAAGCATGTTTTCTCTTGGGATTTATAATACTTACAGAAATAATTACAACTACTTATGTAGTAACAACTACTTATGTAGTTGTAATTATAACAACAATTTGTAAAAATAAACAGTTGAACAATTCTATAGACTATTTATATAAGTAATATTCAACAACTTGTGCAAATTTATATGCATCTATGTATGTATGTGTGTACATGTACTATTATACATATATATAGATACATATATATGTTTATACATGAGAATTCATAAATATGTAAATTGAAGATGCAACTAATAAATAGGCTTCCTGAAACAGCTGTTGTCCTGAAAATTAAATGTCATTAATTGTCTAGTGAGAAAGGCACTGTCTTTCTTATAATAATAATAGTATTCTTAAATGTTATTTAAATGTTGTATTATAGCCACTCTCTGTCCTATAATCTAACCTGTCTTCTTCATATAAATGATTTACATCTGGTTTTCTCATATATTCATTTGTGTGACTATTGTGTGTCTTTTGCTGTTAAAAAGTATGTTCTTTGTGACTATTGTATGTCTTTTGCTATTAAAAAGCATGTTCTTTGAAGTTTTCTTTCTCCACTGCATTCTAAATACCTAGAATAATCTCTGGCATGTTAATAAACATTGTTAAAAAATATTATCACATTGAAAGAATTTGATGAGTTTACCAAGTCCTGAAGTTTCAACAATCAGATAAAACTGGGGTATATGTAAAACAAATTCAAGTATTTGTTGTACAGCTATGTGTATACATTATAATCCCAAACCCATTTATAGAAGTTTTACATGATTAGAGATTGACTTTTTTGGCCAACTTTAGTTTCTAGCCAGGCAATTATATATTTGGCAACTAGATATTTGATGGTATAAGATAATAGCTAAAAGCACAGTGTGTGGAGCCAGCCTGGGATCAAACCCTGACTCTACCCTTTACTTGCTGTGTCTATCAGGCAACAGAAAATACTCTAGGTATTTTTAACAGAGATATTTTAATACCGGCATTTGATTACCCTGGGGGTAGAAGGTTTAAGAAGCCAAAAAGGGAACTGAGTTCTCCAAAAGTTTAGCAAAAGCAAGAAGTGGCCACACTTAAGGCTATCATTCCACATAGAGACTATGTTGCAGGAACCTGGGAGTCAGGGCCACCTGGTGGACGACAAGACCATCCTACCTTTTGGGACCATGGGCTGAGGGGCTGTCAGGTGAGAGCTGGAGCCATACAGGGTACACAGCTACTGACAGAGATGCAATCAAGTAGATAGAGGAAATGGTAGAAATACAGTGGTTTCCTCTTTTCTCCTGCCCTCTGATCACCTGCTCTTGTATCAAATAGGATATAATAGCCAAAAACCATTTGGCAAGGAAATCTGAAACATTTATTTTGCAGGAGTCATTCTGTAGGCTCCAGTTATCCATCCTTAAGTTGGCTAAATGACCATTTTGTCCTCTAGCTTTGCCTCAGGGTTTTTCCACAAACTTTCTCTTGCTCTGGAATAATCTTTTTTCACCTCTTCATTTGGATATCTCTTCCTCATCATGCAGATTTTACTTTATGTGTCAATTCCTCAAGAAACTTCCTCTGAGCCTTTAGAAGAGGTTAAGCTTTTCTATTATACATATTCTTGGAGAATTTACTACATCCCTTAAAATAGCATCAGAATTTGTGATTAGGAATTAAATTGTTCACTTATGTCTAGAATGCCTTTCTTTCTTACTAGGTGGTATGCCCCATGAAGTGAGTTTTCCTCTCTGTAGACTCTTCAGAAACTAATGCATATTTGGCACTCATCTATTTGTTGGATGATGTTTCTCAACCCATATTCTCATCTCTGTTCTTGAAACATGATTAGTACCCAGGCTTCCCAGACAAACCAAGTGCAGCCTTGAAATCTTATCAAACTCCTATATATGTGGGGGTACCAAATTACCACTCAAATCAGCTTATTTAAAATTCCAGAAGAAAAAGTCTCAAATACTCTTTAACACTGTAGTCTCTTCTACAAAAGCTGCTACTAAAATACTTTACTCCATCTAATTCAATTTCAGAGCTAATTAGTCTGTTTTAGTCAGTGTTCTCCAGAGAGACAGAACCAATAGGATTTCATATATGTACAATTTATATGTATTAAATAAGAAGGATTTATTATAAGATACTAGTGCACATAATTATGGAATCTGATAAGTCCCAAGGTCTTCAGTCAGCAAACTGGAGACCTAAGGGAGCTGATGGTATAGTTCTAGACAAAGTCTGAAAGGCTGAAAACCAGGGAAGCTGACAGTATAGTTCCAGTCCAAATTCCAGCAAACTTGAGGCCCAGAAAGAGCCAAGGTTTCAGTTCAAGTCTGATGGCAGAGAAAAAACAAAACAAAACAAATTGAAAATAATGACTCAGCTTGAGGCAGTCAGGCAGGAGGAGTTCCCTCTTACTCAAGGGAGGGTCAGCATTTTTATTCTTTTCAGACCTTCAATTGATTAAAAGAGGCCCATCCACATTAGGGAGGGTAATCTGATTTACTAAATTGACTGATTCAAATGTTATCTCATCCAGAAACACCCTCACAGATACACCAGAATGGTGTTTGACCAAATGTCTCGGCATCCCGTGGCTCAGTCAAGTTTACACATAAAATTAATCATTACAATTCTACCCCTTGTCAATTTGGCACCCCTACACATCTCTTTAAACCATCTGTAACCTCCAAATGAAGACAACAAAAAGGTCCTAATTTCACCTAACCTGATTCAACTATTCTACATACAACCATAAAAGCGCTAACCCCTTCCCCAGTAGAACAGGTAAAGTCTTTGAGTAATGCTTACTCTTCTCCTTGATATCCTGTTAACTTAAATATTATGATGTAAAATTGACAATACTTAAATACTATGATATTAAGTCAATACATCTTATGATACATGATAAGGGAATAATAGAGGGAAGAAAACAAAGATGTTGTTTTCTTATATTCACACACGCAAACATATTTAAAACAAACAAAAAAATTAATTATAGTTTTCATTTCTATAATTGATCATGAGATTGTAGCTATTATTTATAACTAACTTCTTCTACTGCCAGTTCTGTATTTCCTTTGCCTTCAGCAAGCACCTCAGCAGGTCGTGATCCTTTACCTGGTGGGATGACAAAAAGAGTCTATTTGGTCCATTCCTGAAGGGTCTGGGTCAATAGTACTCCTACCTAGTTTGGGATTTTGTACTTCTCCATGGTAGTACTAATAGTCATGCTTAAGGATCTCTTGTACATACTGTTCCTTACCTCCATTGTAGAGTGGTAGTCCAATATTCCATTGTCATCTGGATCAATCACCACAACACAGGAACTCCATTTTTTACCTGTTGATCCAGAGGCATGAGAAGCCCAATGTGGATGATGGCAATGATTTAGGGGAATAATTGTTGTGTCTCCTAGTGGAAGAATTTCTCCCTTTGAAATTAAGACCTCTAGGCCAGGAGAGCATAAAGTAATGGGAATAGGCAGCAAATATTTTTGCTAGTGGGCCACTAGGAGTAACAGTGAGTGATGCCACTCCTATTTCCACCCATTAATTCATGGACACATGAATAAGGACTATTGGAGAAATAGTACCATATATTCATATATTGAACAATGATTTGATTCAGGGCATATGTAGCCTTCTAGAGAAGCTTGCCCCAGTCCTGCAAGGTACTGCCACCAAGCTGCACTGTAAATGAGTCCTCAAGAGGCAATTACACTGATCTATCTAGCTAGTTGCTTCAGGATGGTGGGAAATGAGGTAAGATCAGTAAATTCCATGAACATGGGCCCATGTCTGTACTTCATTTGCTATGCAATGAGTTTCTTGATCGGCAGCCATGTTGTGTGGCATACCAGAACTATAGATAAGGCAGTCTGTAAGTCCATGAATTGCAAAACCATTGCATGCAGTGAAAGCATGGATACCCATGTATCCAGTGTGTCTAGTGCAATAAGGACAAAATGCTGGCCCTTCCATAATGGAAGTAGTCCTGTGTAATCAACCTGCCACTATCTAACTGGCTAATCAACCCAGGGAATGGTGCCATATCAGGGAATTAGTATTGGTCTCTGCTGCTGGCAGATTGGGCCCTCAGCAGTGGCCATAACCCGGTCAGCTTTGGTGAGAGGAAGTCTTCATTATTGAGCTCGCACATGACCTCCTTCCTGTCACCATGGCCACTTTTTTCATGAATCCACTGGGCGATGAAAAGTGTGGCTGAGGAAAGAGGCTGACTGATATCCAAAAAATGGGTCATCTTATCTACTTGATTATTAAAATCCTACTCTGTTGAGGTCACCACTTGGTAAACATTCATATGGAACACAAACATCCTCATGCTTTTTGCCATTCAGAAAGGTCGATCCACATACCTCTTCCCCAAATTACATTGTCACCAATTTTCCAATTATGTTATTTCCAAGTCCCTGACCATACAGCCAAACCACTGGCCATAGACCACGAATCAATATACAGTCTCAATCTGACCATTTATCCTTCCAAGCAAAGTGAACAAACAGGTGCACTGCTCAAATTTCTGCCACTAGGCATTGTGTCTCTTTCCTGGTTGGAGGAGAGGCTGGATGCAACAACATGTGCTTCATCTTAGGAGGAAAGTCTTGACATGCCCCATACTTCTGGACACCTAGAAAATAAGGCTGAGGTAGAAGCACCTTGAATTTTAGTCAGATTTATTTTGTATCATCTGACACAAATATCTTACCGATAAGTTTAGAGTAGATGCTACTTCTTGATCACTAGGTCCAATCCTCATAGTGTCAATAATGTAATGGGTCAGTGTGATATCTTGTGCAAGAAAAGGCAATCAAGATCCCTATGAACTAAATAGGCCTGGAGAGTTGATACACTGCTGAGGTAAGACAGTGAAGGTGTATTCTGGCCTTGTCAGAAAACTGCTTCTAATTATTCTTATTGACAGGGATGGAGAAGAAAACATTTACCAGATCAATAAGTGCATACCAGATGTCAGTGGATGTGTTAATTTGCTCAAACAATGAAATCACACCTAATGCAATTGGAGTCACTAAACAGTTAATCTCAAAATAACCCACTGTCATTATCAATGATCCATCTGTCTTCACAAACCAAATAGGTTGAATGAGGATCTGATGGGAATCACCACACCTTCATCTTTCATGTCCTTCATGGTGGCACTAATCTCTGTGATCCCTCCAGGAATGCAGTATTACATTTGATATACTATTTTCCTAGGTAGAGACAGTTCTAGTGACTTCCACTTGCCCTTTCTTCTCACAACAGCCCTCACTCTACATGTCAGGGAACCAATATCAGGATTCAGCTAACAGCTGTACATGTCTTTCCCAATTATGCATTCTGGAGCTAGTAAAATAACTTCAGAATGCATTCAGGAACCCACTGGGTCTACTGTGAGATAAACCTGACCTAAAATTCCATGGATTACCTGACCTCTATAAGCCCCTACTCTGACCAGAGGGATGTCTTGGGACTCCTGGAACTAGTGTCAGTTCAGAACCAGTGTCCAATAGTCCTTGATATGTCTGATATTTCTTTTTCCTCAATTCCTTTTATTCAAGGGATTCTGGGTCTGTAAATTGGTTCAAGTCTGGGAATTGATTGAGGGTCTGTGTTAATATCATTGAGGTAGATTTCTGTTCACTTGACCTAGAAATTTTCTGCTTAGGTAGACAAGTAAGAATTTATTAGACTTCTTATCTCTTTCACTTTCAAGGAACACTATGATCGACTCGACAATGCCACACATCTTCATGAATCAGACTATTTTGATTGGTACTTTGACTCCTATCTCCCTTACAGTAACCATGCCCACCTTTCCATTGGTGATCCAGTGCTGTCACATGGCCCCTACTACTCTTAGATCCAATTACTCTTGTTATATTTACATTTCCCAAATGAGTCACCACAGTTCCCACTGTAAATTCTTGGCTACAGAGAGTGATGACAGAACTCTTCAAGAATATCAGGGCTCCCTTCACAAATTTATTTCTCACAGTCTCAAAAGGTACGTCTCTGGACACTCTCAGGGGGGATGAGTATGTTTTAAATGACAAATCCACTATAATATTCCAATCTCTGTAGTCTTTGAATCCCTTCTTCTATATTAAACCAAGTTTAGTCTGGCATTTCTAACTCACTCACTATGGGCCACCTTTTGGTTCATGCTTCAAACAACCAAAGAAGTAAACTGTTGAAGCCCTTAGTAGCTCACCAAACTGCAACATTAAATGCAGACTCTCTGCATAGTGAGTCTAAATCAATAAATTTAGCTTGATCCGACATTCTGCTCCTTCCACCATTATCCCACTCCCTTAATATCCATTCCCACATATGTTCCCTGGATTTCTGTCTGTATAATTTGAAAAACTCAAGTAGTTCTTTTGAATTATAGGTCACTATAATTCAAAAAATTATAGGTCACCTATAATTATAGGTCACACTTTGTATGCCACCTTTAGGGGTTTGATGTCATTTGAGTCTAGTTATATGTCTGGAAGCAAAGAGGGGTGCTGGGGTTGGCTACTGAGGAGAATCCACATTGTTTAACTCACATTGTAATTTAGCCAGTCACAGGCTGAAATCAGAAATTTCATTCCTGAGGTTATGGGAGATAAGGGTCTCTTTCAGGGCAGACATAGTAGCCATTAAGTCATTTATGCGGTGCTTGAGCTGGGAATTCAAATCCCTGAGCTCATCATTTTCTTTCCCAGTCTTGTCCAGAGACTTTAGGAGCAACCATCCAATTTTAACATATTTGTTAGTTTGACAAAAATCTTCAGAAGTGTCACCCACATTATCACCCAAAACCTCGCTTCTTGTGAGTGGTTGATTAGGAGTATCCAATGGTGGTATTTCACATATCTTTATTGCCAGATCATGTCAGGGATACCAGTGTTCTCTTTACTACTGGGAAGAGAGTAATCAGCATTTTTAAATTTAATAAGATTAGAGAGCAATTCCAGAAACCTCAGAACCAATTCATTAAACTTATCCTTAAAATTCAGTTCTTCTAGAACCATCCTTGGTACCAAAATCTGTATTAGGGTTCTTAGGGATCTACAGAGAAATAGAACCAATAGAGGTTATTATAAGGAATTGGCTCATGTAATTACGTAGGCTGATAAGTCCCAAAATCAGCAGTCAGCAGACCCAGTTCAAACCCAAAGGCAGGAAAACAACAACAACAGCAACACAATATCTCAGCTTGAAGGTAGTCAGATACTAAGAGCTCCTTCTTACTTGTAGGAAAGTCAGTCTTTTTGTTCTTTTCAAATCTTTAACTAATTGGAAGAGACCCACCCACATTAAGGAGGGCAATCTGCTTCATTAATCTACTGATTCAAATGTTCAACAGTATGTTCAAATGATTCATCCAGAAACTTCTTCACAGAGACACCCAGAGTAATGTTTGACCAAATGTCTGGGCACCCCATGGCCCTGTCACATTGACAGGTGAAATTAACCATCACAACATCTGATATGTACCAAGCATTGTACCAAGATTTAAGGACCGTGATGTGAATAGAATACAGTTCCTGGGCTGAATGATATCACAGAATTTTGGGGGAAACAGACATATGTGTAATTAAATATTCTGAAAATCACAAAGTTCTCTGTGAGAATACATTCTTGGTAAGAGAGTTAGTGGGACTTTTGTGGCACTTGAAAATGACTAAGAAGAGAAGACTAGGTAGGACCTGATTACAAATGATGTTAATGCCATATGTCGTGGCTTCTCCTAGAAGTAGACTCACAGTTAAGAATTCAAGTGCAAGTGGTTTATTTAAAAAGTGATCTTGAAACAGTAATGATGGAGTGGGGAAGTTAGACTGGGAAGAAGAGGAAGCCACTCTAGGGTGAATTTCCAAATTACTCTGGGCAACTAGAGCTCAGTCTCACTGGGGAACTCAGAAACAGCGCTGAACACATTCCTCAGGTACTTTGCTCCTGAAGGGTGAAGGGACTGGAGTGTATTATAAAATACCATCCCTCAGTAATTCCTTGAGTGTTGCTTCCATAAGAAGTAATTCCTCAGCATTTCTGCCTTCCCATGTGCACCAGCAAATATGGCTCTGGTGTCCAGAAATAAACTTTCAGGAAAAGAGATGCAGGGACTAGTACTTGTTACTCAGGTTTGCATGCTCTGAAGGAGCAGAGTCTGGGGGCCTGGGAAGAGCACTGTAGGAAGAGCATTTCCTCCAACAAATCAGGAAATTCGAACTTTATTCAGGAGACATTGGGGTGTCACCAATGGAATGTGTAATGTAGAATAGAGAGGAAGTAAAAGATGACCTTGAATCTCATGGGTGTTGAAGAAGAGATTGGCACTAGTAACTCAGAGTCAACTTGATACCCTCTTTCTCTTACCCTTCACATATGTCAATTAGGTTTCAAAGTTCAGAGAAGAGACAGGGAGGAAATCTGCTAACTAGGGTCAAGGGACTAAGGATGCATTCATAGTATCAGAAGTAAGTGTTGGAGGCTGCTTTATGCCATCACATAAAGATCATGAAAGTATTAAAGATATGCCTGTTTGAATGCATTTCTATCTCTTAACAAAAGCATTTCCACATGGCATCAGTTGGTCTATGAATTCCAACAGTTTTCCATCAAGGACAACATTGCCCTCCATTTTATTATAAGTGAAATATTTTTTTTTAATATGCATTTCTTTGCATATTTTGTCTCTAGAGAGCTCTTTTAGAGATTTCTGTTTAGGACTGTGATATTGATAACTGAGCAACTAAGGTGTTCAAAGAACTGAGTTTTCATACCTTCCCTCATGAAAAAAAAATTAATGAACATTCATAGGACTGTTAGCTATTCTATCTATAGAAGCAGTTATTTTGTTTGCTAGTAATTTGAAGTTTTTCACCCATCAGCACCACAAGGTGTATAGTTGATCAAAAATATAGTGAAAAACTAGTTGCCTAATACTTTACTTTCACTACTTTTGGGTACCTAGTACAGTCAATCTTTTGAGATTTCCAGTCTCAAAAGAGACACACAAAACCAGCTTAGTGATCAGTGACCAAGTCTGAGCTGACCAGCTAATGCAATAAACCAGTCAATTTGACTTGTGTTGTTGCCTGAGTCGACCACCAGTTATTTGTCTGAGATTGCTGAAAACAGGTAGAAGTTGAAAGACTGTGCATATAAATGTAAATTATGAGTTTGCAGTGGCAACTCATACACAACCCTCCCCTGCCATGTGGCATCTTTATTGCCTCTCTCTGTACCATTTCAACCTCAGGTCTGCTTTAGGTCAAGGGGCTGTGTTGACACATAAGCCCACATTCAATATATCTTACATTTCCTGAGCGCCTATCATGTCCCAGACATTTTGCTGCGTCCATTAAGGTACAGTGGTGAGCCAAAAGAGACACACGGGCCACACACCCATTCCTAAGTCATTTTCTCTCTTGCTTATTCCCATCTTTTTGTAATTCTTTGTTTCCTGACAGAAGAACCAACCTTCTCATTGAAGCCTACAACTTCTTCAGTCAGGCTGTTCCACTACAGAATCAGCCCCCACTGAAGTGATATGATTTCCAACACAATAAAGTCCTGTGTCACTCTCTCCTTTGCTGCATGCCATGCCCTGGAGCCTGGAGATGGGGAGCCACAAGAATACAATTCTAAAGAAGAGCTGCTTCACTGGCAGGCATTAGAAAGAAGGGGAGATTTATGATTAGTTTAGTGAATTTGATCTTTTCACATTGATAATTTAATTGTTATTTTTGTGACTATTACAGAAGTTATGGCGTCTTTGAAGTCAGGGCAGGAAGGGTTCCTGTGAATCAATTCCTTCTACTCCCTTACTTTTTCACACAAAGAAATCTGATAAAAGTGGTTAAGTGTTTGTCTTCACACAGTCTGCTTGCTTGGGAATCCAAAAATTCAGTGAAAAAACTAGAGATAAAATCTAAGCCTAACTCGTATCGTTTAATTCATTATTATGAAAATGCAAGTTTAATTATAGTGATAAATTATTATTATTCTAAAGGGTCAAGACGCATTAGATTCCTCCAATTACTTCACTTAGGTTAATAACTATAATTTCTTCTTTAAAATACCAAAATTAACAAACATGCTACTAATTCTCTGGGAACCAGGGGGAAAGGAGTTTAAAGCACAATCACACGTAAGCTTGTATAGTTAATATATTTTTAGCATCTATAAAAAAGTGAGCTTTATTTCTTGGGCAAAGGAGTTTGTATGACATAATCTGTTTCCACTTTTTGAATAAAAAATATGTTGTTTTAAACACTTTTACCTTCTCTCTATTTCTAAAATTGTCTAAAGGCAATGTGATTTTTGTAAAATGTCTGAAAGTTTCAAAATCATTTGACTGCCAATATCTCTAATTCTAAACCTGATGTTCTGTAGAAATGTGTGGCCTAAACCATGCCAGAATGTCTCATTTTATATTTAAATGGTCATAGATTTAATAATGGGCTGCAAAAAAGGCTTGCATTTAACTACATCCTTTACTGTTCATGCACTCATCCAAGCACACGCAAACACAAGGGAATGCCATGCCCTTTAAATCCATGAGCATCATGGAAAAGACCCACTCTGGGCTCTGGACACATTAACAAATTACATCCCATTAGGTCAATGCAGAAATTAATTGTGGGATTCTTTTCAAATCCACATTGTTTCCTGGCTCTGTTGCAGGCCACTCAATTAGACACCTCTCAAGTCCTTTATGTTGGACTAAACGTAGCTAATTGTTCCATTTCTGCATGGAGTGATTCATCTCCCAGATGTCCCAGACCTTTCAGCAGCTCTGCTCCACTAATATCTCGACATAGGAAAATAGAATCATTTGGGACCCAGGCAGAGGGGAGAGATTGGAAGCAAATAGAGTAAGGTATTCTTTACCCCTGCCCTTTGGTATGATTAATCTTCAGTGAGAAAAGACTCCTGAATCATTCTCTTGACAGGATAGCCCCCTTGCCCTATCTGGCTTCCCACGTGAGGAGAGATGGATGAATGCTTCCTTTTTTCTCTTCCTCCAGGTGCAGCCCTATTCACACTCAAGCCTGACTGCACATAATAGAACAGTTTCTACTTACCCATTGCCTCAGCTCTGTATTTTGTCCTCCACTGTTTCTCAGTTGTTCATATCCCAGTGACAGAGCCAGACAAATTGAAAATGCATGAAGGCCCGAAGATAGTCACTTATTTCCTTGGAGCACTGGAGTAAAATTGTGTGTGTGTGTGTGTGTGTTTATATGTATTTTATTACAGGAAACATAGCTTCAGAGTAAATCTATGGAGCAAGGTTTTTACACATTTAAGCTATTGCGTTAACTTGATTTTATTTTTTTTACTTTGAATTTTTGCTTTGTGCACTGTTTTCTTCAACTCTTTCCTTTACTCATAGCAAATGGTGTTATTCATCCATTGTAATAGTTGGATATATAATAATGCATGTTCTGGAATAGAAAGAAGGTCCAATCCTGCTATCTGTGTGGTTTCAGCCATATTTAAAACAGCTAATAAAGTATCATCATCAAATTTATTTTTTAGATTTAACACGGATTGGAAAAACCTTCTGATTTAAAGTGAGATGAGAAATTGGTAAAACAATGTTTTAACTTCATACGGATCCATATCCTAGAGTTAGGCTGGGCCCTACTAAAAATAATTAAGCTAAACATAGGCTTTAGTTTGAGTTCTCTGAAAAAAGACATTGAGACTAGGATGTAAGGCATGTAGTTTATTTGGGAGGTGATTGCAGGAAGTGAATTTAGAATGATTTATGGAAGAGAAAGCCACCTATAAAGGGTGTATTATCAAGCAAGTTACCACTGTGGGCAGCTTGAGCTCAGTCCCAATAGGGAGCTCTGGGAGCTGCTATGGAACATGCAAATCAAGAGTTCTCCCACCTATGGAGCAATGGAGCTGGAGTATTAATAGACTAAATCCATTGGTCAGTGGCTGTAGGCTGCTCCTGAGAGACTTAATTAAACCTGTGTAGCCAGGCAGAGTAGATTTGATCACCAAATAATATTCAGGAAACAGATGGAAATGTGTTTATTGAAGGGCTGCTGGAGACCATGAGAATGGTAGGGCCCAGAGTGTCTGCTTCATCATCACACTTTTGGAAACTTTGGCAGGAATGATCACTTACTTTAAGCTAATTATTGAAACCTTGCATTGCTTTAGCATCTATGGAAACTCCTGACTTTGAAATGTAAGGTGTCCCTTGACTCTTCATTTTGTTTCATCAATATTTCTGACTGAGTTTCTCTGCCCTCTACTTAACTAGACAAACCACATGGTCTGAGACCACAACTCTAGGAGAACCTATTTATTTGTTTATTTTTCCATGTATAGTACAAAAATTTTTCCTCCGAGCCATTTGAGAATAGGGTACTAACCTGCTGCTCCAATACCCCTGTATATTTTAGAGTATTTATATGAACAAGCACATTCTCTTACATAATAACAATATGCCTAACAAAATCCCATCCAAGTTTCACCAACTGCGTCAGTAATGACCTTTACAGTAAAATGACTTATTTCAGAATTATATGATTTCACAATGTATATGTATATCAAATCATTATATTATACAGTTTATAAACAATTTAATTTGTCACTTATTCCTCAATAAGCTGGAAAAAATAGGACACTCTAGCAGATGAGTTAAAGAAAAATAAGAATCATGCTGCACTGCAGTTGTCATGTCCCTTCAGTCTTTTTCAATCTGTGCACACTCCAAGAAATGTTCTTGACTTTTTACCCTTGGAAATTCTGAAGATAACAGGTCATTTATTTTGTAGAATGCTCCTCAATTTGAGTTTGGGCTCATTATTTTTCTTCTATGATTAAAGCTAAGTCATAGTTCACTGGCAGAAAAAACAATCACAAAACTAATGCTGTGTTCATCTCATTGTTTCACACATATGACTCATGCATTTGATGTTTCCCTCTACTGGTGATCACTTGGTTAAAGTGGCATCTCCAGCATCCTCCACTGTAAATTTCACATTTTTAAATTAAGAAATATTTTGAGAAGAGGTATTTTGAACTCATAAGTATACCACTAGCTATCAAACTTTCAATTATTTACTGATTTATTTATTTATAAATATCAGGATATTCTCCTGGATTCTTGTTTTATATGTTGGTTCATAATCTTTACTATCCTACATGATTCAATGTTAAAATTATCCCAGATTTGGCCAGTAGGAGCCCCTTCCAGCTGGCTTGTCTGTCTTTTCAGCATGATCCCATCAGTCTTTGAGCACTTCCTAGGAAGACTTTTAAAGTTGAGCAGCCCAATCAATTGTGAAGTTATTGATGAGACCCAACAAATCATATTCCACTAAGGAAAAGCAGAAGAAGAACTCAGGCTATCTTCATTACCACAAAGGAGAGACCAATGAAGAGAAGAAAACCCAGATCCATGGCATAAGAGTTTTGACTGATACATGAGGTAGCTTCTGTGAGAAGTAGTAAATATATCGGCATGGAAATCTCCCACATGAAATGGCTTGACTGAATTGATTCTAATCTTGCTGGAAATACACATGATGTAGAATTTGCTTTGACTATTTTGAATCAAGAATCACAAAAAATTATAGTTATAGCTAGTAAATTATGCTTTGGGTTGCAAGAGAATAGTTTTTAATACAAACAAATAATTTTGGAAGAATAAAAAATATTTCATCAGTAAGTTAATTACATCAACAGCTAATTTTGTTTCAAAACATTCTGCTAAGAAAAGGTATCTGATTGTATTTGCACTAGCAGTACCAGAGATGTCCCATCTCTGCCAATCATCTCTTTTCCTTTTGATCTGGAGGTCACCAAGACAAGTACACACATTGGTCAATAGCCAATGGAAAATAAGAATATATTTAATCAGCAAAGAGGTCTGAGAAAACTGAGTCTACTGCCTCCCACCTCTCATCCCAATTCATAAGAAGTACTAGCTATTCACAATGGTGTTAAGCTATATGAAGCAATGGCCAGCATATTGTGAAGAGTGCAAGTGAAGAAAGCAAGATTCCTGAGCTTCAAGAGCTATTGGTTCTCTGCATGTAGTGAATGAAGGGAGAAACAGAGGTCCGATTTAACCCGCAGTCACACTGCCACTCATAAATGTGGTCCAGTAAACGTCCTGAACTTAGCCTCATGATTAACAAATTTTCCATTAGGAGGAGGTGGCAGGTAGTGCTGAACTGAGAGGTGGACAGAAGTGTTTCCTTTTCTACATATTCATTGTGATGTGGTTTAAGGAGGTTGTCAGCATGGCTCATTCAAAGATCCTGCCTTAAATGGGGCAAATAATGAGCTCAACAATTAAGACACAAGATAAAAAGTATGAAGTTCAATGTAAAAGGTACAGAAAAATGGGCAAATGATAATGTTTAAATAGGTTTCCTTGAAAAATTATTTAAATTTAACAGCTTTAAAATGTGATTTTCTTTTTGTTGACCTACCCTACAAGTGGAGGAGGTGGTGCTCTCCCAGGTCATTACACAAGGGCCAATTCTAACCAGGTGCTTAGGGTCATAGGTTCAGTTCACTCACTGGATATACTTCCTTTAGGCTCAGTCAACTAAATCCACTGCAGAAGAGAACTTAATAAAGGAAAGGAAATCCTACCAGGACCTGCTCCAAGGCATCTTAGGGTTTTAAACCTAATGCTTGGCCTCTTTATGCCTTCGGGTGAACCATATGTAAACAGTTGCTACTTTTCACACCAGAAGCAGGTTACTTTTCAGAGGTGGACTGATTCCTTGGCCATAAAGTTTATAAGTCCACTGGCTAAGTTTATGAAGTGCTCAGGCATCCTTTGGAAATGAAAGGTGCTGTGTAGTGGCAAGAGCTCTAGGGTGGGAAGGATAGGAAACACTGTCAAGGGGCCTAAGTCTCATTAGCCCAATATATTGCTTTTGCAATGAAGTTAGACATATTCTAAGAGACTTAAGACTAATCCATAGTACTGAAATGCCCTTGAGCTGGTAAAGCATAGAGTCATTATATGCTCTGCTTCCAAGGCCCATTAAGCATGGGAAAGCCTAAAGAAAGGTTGGATGGAGAAAAAAATAAAACACATTTGGCTACAATGGGTCTTGTCCCTGCTGTAAACTTCAAGCAACCCTTCACTGGATTGTTCTTCCCGAGTTTAGTGAGCATATTATGGAGACTTGGAGAAGGATTTGAATCAAATTTCCTCAATTTTCAGCATTTTTGTCAGAACTTTGCCTTTCTCCCAGGGCCACTAATAATACATCTGCTCCAGAAGTAGATGAGACTTCTCTTCCTTAGTCATATATAGTACCTAAAGCTTCTGTTCTCTGTAAAGGTGAATCGAATACACTTCCCATTAAAAGAAGAATAGTTTTGCTGTGTAATAAGTGATCCCATAAGTAGTGGCTCATACTAACAATCTCTTCTTTTATCATGATAATGTAAGTTGGCACTTTGGGCTGGGCTTAACCAGGACTGCTTATCTCTGCTCTCATCAGTGGATGGCCTCATTCACATGCCTGATGGTGATTCCTGGCTTCAGGGTCAATGCAAGTAACTGGACCATGTGCCATTCACCCTCCAACAGGCTAGCTGAGGTTCATTACAGGGTGGCTGTCATAATTTCTAAGAATAGCAAGAGAGGAAAAGCCCCAGTGCTCAAGCACTTGTCAAGGCTCTTAGGTTTCCTGATGTCCCACTGGCCAAAGTCTGTCACATGCCTAAATCCAGATTCAAAAAATAGAGAAATAAACTCTCCACTTTTTGATGGGAGAGGCTGCAAAGTCTCACTGCAGAAGTTCTGGCAATAGGAAGAGAAAGAATTTGTGGTCAGTTTTGCAATTGACCATATAAGGCAAAAAATGTAAAGAAAGCTGAATATGTCCCACCATAAATGTGTTCAGATCCAAAGGAAGTTCTGGAAGATAACACCAGTTGGAGACATGGCTTCCATGTCTATTTTTGGTATATAATTGTCATCATTTGAATCATTCAGTTAATACTTGGAGAGATTTTTGAGCTTTCCACCGTATGATTTTTCTCTGTAAAGTTTCCCTCTCACAGTACATACAGGTTGATGAAGCATGGTTATTTTCAGACAAAGAGGCTCATTATCCTCCCCCATTTCCCACCACTACCACACACATGAAGAAAAATAAAGAAAAGAAAAGAAGATAAAAGAATGGAAAAGAAAGTCCTAACTAGATTTTTTTCTTCTTTCATTTTCTTCCTTTCCTTATTTTTTAAACTTGTCCATAAAGCAAAATGAAGCATGTGGTGAACCTGTTCACACTTTCTCACTTTTAGTGAATGACTTCATACATTTATGTCTATATGTTGATGGAGTTAGGACACACTACCCACAAAATATTACACCTTGGCACATTGAATATTTTAAGCTGAAAGAGTTTGAGAAAACAGAAGACACAGGAACGTAGGTCCCTCTGACCTCCTCTCTGCCCTTCTTCCCTGAAACAGGTCATAAAACCCTCAAGTAGGAGGTTCCCTCCCCATACCTGGAGGCAAAGAGCATCCTTATCTGCAAAGACAAAGGGACACCGAGAAGAATCCTAACAAACAGGACTTGCTATGTCTCCCCCAGGTTATTACACTTACCTCATTTTCCTTGACTATCCTATTTCTACACAACTTCCCCCGTCCATCAAATCTAGCATTAAAATACAACGGCCTGTTTCTTCAGGTCTTCATTTCCTCACAAAAGATCCCATGCCATTTAAAACTTGTACTAAATATATTTGTATGTTTTTTTCCTATTAATCTGTCTTTGTCAGTTTAAATTTCAAACCCAGCCAGGAACTCTAAGAGGCTTGAAGAAATTTTTTCCTTCCCTACAATGTCAAGTAAAATGATTCTTATTCCAATTCTGCCACTTACCAGCTGTGTGGCTTTGGCAAGTTACTTAAACAATCAACATCTCGTATCTCAGTTTCCTCACGAGCAAAATGAGAGTAATGAAAGTATCTCTCTCAGAAGTTGTAATAAGAACTAAAAGAGTTGTTATACAGTTGACCCTTGAACAATACAGGAGTTAGGGGCACCAACCCACCCACATAGTCTAAAATAATAATACTGCTATCTTTGCCTCAAAAACAAAGGAATTGATCAATGAATCTCCAAAGAGCAGGAAGCTGTGACAGTCTGGATAGAATCAGGACTCAAACCCCACTTCTTTTAATGCCACATATTGTGATCTCTAATAGAACACAAACTCTTCCCCATATTTAGTTAAAGATCTTTAAAGTAAAAAATACATGTACTATACTTATTGAAAAACAATCTGAGTATAAGTGGTCCTAGGCAGTTCAAACCCATGCTATTCAAGGGTCAGCTTATGTTGATCAGTGATTGGAATACAACTAAGATTAAACCACTGTTACAGGAATGTTTATTAAATAAAAACAATAAAAAGTTTCTGTTTATCATGACCATGTCAGCCAAAGCTGATGAGGTGTCAGAGACATTATCCCAATTTTAGAGCAAATCTAGTTTTAAAAATAATTTGGACAGACCCTACTATCACTTGCCTATTCTTACTTTGCTGTTGTTAATATGGGGCAATATTGTTAAGATGTAACAGATAATGTCAGCCCCACAGCCTTGCAGAATGTCCTTCTGCCTCTAAAGCACTTTCCACATATTTTATTTGATCCTTGCAGTAGAGTATGCAGAGATTTACATCATTGGTATTTGAGGGCTATTTCAAAATATTAGCCCTAGAGTAGAAAGGACAGAAGGGAAAGCCAAGGGAAAGGAAAGGAAAGAATTCATTCTTCATCTTCTGGGGACCTAATAGCCATGCTCCATGAAAAACTGCCAGCATTTTTTCTAGCAATTTGAAGTCGGCAACTTCACTTATGAAAATCAGGAGGAAGCCACAATAATCGGAAACAATCACTTCAGATAAACTTCATGGATTATGATATAACCACTGTAAAAAGAAGGAAATTACCAGAAATTCTTCATAATCAAAAAAGCCCACATTGGAAGTAACTCCATTTGATTTATATTAGCAAAAAAAAGACGACACTCTTAATAATGTAGAATTGTACATTCTAGTTGGGAACTTCGGGTGTCTGATAGATTTCTGCAGTTTATATCAGGATATTTTCTGCTACACATAACAGAACATCCAAACACAAAGGAGCTTAAACAGTAGAAGGTCCTTTTTACCACAGATCAAAATCTATGTGGGAAGGAATTTGTCAGCTTTCCTGGAACTTTTGGCTCTTTTCTTGATTTGCAAGATGGCTGTAGTAATGTTAAGCCTCACATCCTTACAGGATAATGTCACAGGCAGGAAGGGAAATAGACCTGCTCTTCACACATCTCAGAAAAAGCAATCTTTCCCTGAGTCACTAGATTTCCCTCTGATATGTTGTGGACAAAGAGTGGTCCACATGTTCATGCTATAGCTTCATAGTAGGCTGGTAAAGCAAATTTCAGGTATCTTCAGCTTTTACTGGTACAGAATTGGGAGAGATAGATGATGGTCTCGAGTTTCCTAAGTGGCAAGAAGGAAGGAGATAACTCACACTGTCTGTTCCAAACAGTTTGGTGGGAAATATATTTTGATCTTAAACATGTACATATGAGTTTTCTCATTCCTCTCCCATCCCCAATTATATCCACATTCACAAACAATGCATACTCTTTATAATATTTTATGAATGATTATGTCTGAATGGGCACAAAGATCTATCCAGGTTTAATAAAGCTCTGAGGACCACCTCGAAAGCAGTGGAAAAAACAACCAAAGATGTCCTCCCAGGGCCCATTGCTGAGCTGTATATGCTGTCATCTGAAAGAAATAGCAGCAGGTCTGGTCTTTGCACAGGAATGTTTTCATCCATGTTTCTATGTATCCTTCTACTCAACTGAGAGTTGTGAATGCAATATTTTATATTACTATCTTTTAAAACATAACATTAAGTCAAACCATTTTTACACTTTCCAGATGAAATATGGTGTAGTGGAGTGATTTTTAAAAGAGTATTTGTGGCTCTCTAGGATTTGGTTAAAGCCAAATGGGTGGGGTGAGGCTGACTGGAGCCCACACTCCAGCACATCCATCTAAATAAGCTCAGCCTTTGTTATCTCTTTGATTCAGAGCTAAAAGAGTTCTGCTTACACATTTACTTATAAAATGAATTTTACAGTTAAGAAAAATTTTTCAGTGGAAAGAGCTTAGGATTTGGAATTAGAACTTGGAGGTAATCTTAATACTCCTGCCAATTATTAGCATGCCATGTGACTATGAGCAAAAGGTTCCTTCCTCTTGTAAGGGTATTTTAATGATAGCAAACCCATGAATTTTGAGAGAGAAGATAGTTCACAAAATCACCTGAGCTCCCTAATTAGGTGCCCAGGAACTATCAACATATTTTCTTATTCACATTTTCATGCTATAATTGTTACCAAGTCCAAGCTCACTCTGCTCACTGCATGAGAGGCCAATGAATTGGGAGACGAGGTGCTGAGGCAAGGAATGCTTTATTCGGAAAGATGGCAGACTGAGAAGATGGCAGACTACTGTCTCCAAAAAACTATCTTATCGGGGTTTGAATGCCAGTTTCTTTTACAGCACAGAGATGGGGAGGAGATGAGAAAGTAGAGTAAAAAGGCCATAAGATTTGCAAATATCCGCTGGAATGGCCAGCCTCAGAGAGGGGATGTGTTGCTTTCTTCTTTCTTGTAGCCATCCACAGGTGGACAGCATCCGGATGTTTCCCTGAACAAAGGCACTTTGATTTAACATTCAGGCTGAGGGGCAGTGTTCCCCAAGGCAGGCCATTATGTATAGACAGTATCCTTTTAGTGAACAAAAACAATGGGAAGCAAAGGTTAAAGTAAAAGAAACAGATCCAACATGCAGTCGGATTTGGCTCTTCCCTGTTACATAATCACAGCATAAAACCCCATTAAGTTAACATGCCATGATTTTCTTAGCTAAGGTAGATTGTTTCAAATTCTTTGTTGAAATAGCCATCATTCATGCAGAAGATATTTCCTTATTGTAATGTTCCCATGGAATAAATTCTAAGAAATGAGTTTATGGATACAAGGATATAAACATCTGTTTGCTACTCAAGAAATTTTGCCAGATTCTATTTTTTCTAAATAGAATTATAATGGTTTATACTGCCATTAGCAATATATCATTGTACCAAATTTAAAAAAAATACTGCCAATTTTGGATATTTCTTTTATTTTAATTTTGGCAAATATATCAGGTGTAAAATAACATCAAGGAGTTGTTGACTTTGTAATGCTCTTATTACTAAGGAAGATACATATTTTTCTTATTTTTAAAAGTGACTTTGTTGTTTCTATAAAAATGAGGCAATGGCTATTATAAAAATGAAAGCAATTAATAAACTTATAAAGGAGAAGTTAATAAACTATTCCAAATCCCACAATCCAGATATATTACATTTCAAATTTTGGTAAGTATTATCCCAGAAATTATAATGTTTTCTCTCTCATATCTTCACATAAAATGTCAGATTAAAACATAAAGAGAGATACTATATGAACTAAATAAACTTATAAATACCTTTTACAATTAAAAGTATGATTTTTTGATGAATGAAATTGACAGGATAAAAATTACACAAACTGAGTAATTTCTAGTTTTACCTATAATTTAGAAAAGATATATTTTTTACCATTGGTATAAATTAAATCAAAATATTACAAGAACCACTATTATTATTTTTAAATCTACATATTTTACTACTAATTTTTGGCTGTATATATTATTTTAAGTTTTAAAGTTTGCAAATAGCCATGTACTTACACTGAGATTTAAATGTTAACAATTTTATTACTTCAGGCTATTTTTTATAAAGAAGTAAAATAATGCAAACATAGCATAAGGCCAGCATTTGAGTCATTTTCCTTTCCTTCTTCCCTCCCTTATTAGAGGAAATTGCTATTTTGAAATGAGTGTTGTTTTTTATTTCTATGCAAATGTTTGTAATTATACTACCCAGTAAGGCCATAAACCATACACCATTGTTTCATGTGTACAGTGGACACTGTCATACCCCTGCCAGACCCCTTTCACTGCTGGTGCCCTCATACTCCAGCTGCAGTGAGGCTGGGCTACTAATGGCTCTCAGCTGTCTTGTTCTCTGAAGGATTGTCCTGGGCTACATGGAAGATGTTCCATTGGGAGAATGCCTCCGACAGGTCAGCCCATGGCCAGTGATTGACTGGTAAGTGTATATGTCCAGGGTAGGGAGTTGAGGAAGAGAAGCAATCACCCTGTTGCCTCAAGATGAGACCAGTGCTGTGGTTCAATTTATTTTCCAGAGCTCCTCTTGGGATCAGGCTGAGATGAGATTCCAGCCAAGCCCAAAACCTTGCTTTACTCTTTCCTCTGTTCTGCCCTGCTTTCCTCCCTGCCCTTCTGTGAGCCATCCTGCAGTAGGTCACATATACCACAATCCTTGTCTCAGGCTCTGCTTTTAAAGAGTCCCTCCCAAGAAGGTGTGCTATCTAAATTTATATATATTGTATACATTTTATCTTACTTATTGCTAGTTACTTGTTATTTGGCACCTTGCTTTCTTTACATAACATGATGTTTTTGAAAGATTTATCATTACTGATATTTGAGACTTTAGTCTATATCTTTTAAATGTTATTGATTATTTTATTTTAAATGAGTTTATTCCTCTAATCCCCTTCTAAGGGACTGTTAAATGTGAGTGTTTTTTATTTTTGTTTGTTTTGGTATTGCAAACATTGAACAATCCTATATATGTTCCTCTGCACATGTGTTAACATCTCTCCATGGCTGATGCCCAATAATAGAATTGCTGGACCATAGGGTGGGTGGACCATCAACTTAGATATTGCTGATTTACCTTATAAACTGGGGATAGCAAATAGCATTCCAGCCAGCTGTTAACATGCATTACTGTTTTACAGCATCTTTGCTGATGCTTGAGATTCTTAAATTTATTACTACTATTTTTTAAGGCTATGAGTTGGTAGATTATTGCTTTAATCTGTATTTCTCCAATTACCAGTAAGACTGTGTTTCTTTTCATGCATGAATTAATGATTTAGGTTGATAACTGTGCAGGATGGCTTCTATTTCCCTTCTGGGTCTATTCTCCATCTTTTTCTACCCTCTTTATTGAGGCTGATTTGATGGGCATATTTTCCTGTTTAGTTTAGCCAATGGGAGCAGTATCAAGAGATAAAGAGAAAGGGAAGGAGGGGTATCTATTTTGGTTTCTTCTGTGAAGTTTCCATCATTGAGCTGCATCTCTTTAATGACGAGCCATTTCTCCTGTCAGACACTCTTCACAAACTAACACCCCACCTTTTTCACTCACTTGACAAATAGAATGTGGCAAAAAATGATGGTGTGCAAGTTCTAAGCCCAAATATCAAGAGATTTGCATATACATAGGATGGTATAGAGCAATGAAGTTTGAGAAGCAGCAGGAATTTTGGAGAAAAGAAATCCCTGAGGACCTTAACTAAAGCACCAAAGTAGGCAGTCCCCAAAAGTTCACCGGGAAAGACTATGACTGTTGAGAGTCTCTGGCAGAGCCACTACCTACTCTCTAGGCCTGTTCCTGAGAAGGCTGAAGCTGAAGAAGATATTGACCTTCCTTCTGCCTTCCGAACGTCAAGCCAGTGCCACTTGTGGCAATCTTTAATCTGGAAACAGACAGGGAATAACACATTGAGATAGACAGTTCCCAGCAGCTCTTCTGAAATTGGCAGGTGATATTTGAAAAGGGTAATTTTGGTTTTATACTTTTATTAGATTTTGTGTTTAACTTTAAAATGTCATCTTTGAAAGTTTAGGTTATCAACTAAACTTTTTCTGTAGTGGGCCTCTCAGTGAATATTTTAGGCTTTGAGGACCATGGTTTCAGTGGCTGCTGCTCCCCCACCTCTTTCATCATTCTTTTTGGTAACTCTAAAAATGCAAAGTCCATTCTTCCTTCTTAGTTTGTACAAAATCAGGCTGCAAGGCTCTGACCTAGGACACAATTTTCCAATATCTATACCCGATGTCATTGTTGATACATTTAGATCAGTTCTGCGTGTTTTTTGTTGTTCTTTCTTCTTAGAAATTTTCTTTTTTCTTTCTTTTTCATCTTTACTGATTTCAAGTGGATCATATTATATTCTACCTTCAATTGGTTTGAAAGTTATACATTCTATTTCTATTATCTTAGTTATGGCCTTATTTTTTTTAATTGAGATATAATTCACATATAAAATTCACTATTTTAAAATGTTCAATTCAGTGGCTTTTAGTATAACCGCAAGGCTGTAAAATCATTGCAACTACCTAATCCAAAACATTTTCATCATCTTTAAAGAAGCCTTGCATCTGTCACATTTGCTCCCCAGCTCTCCATTCCTCTCCCTGGAGCTCCCAGCAGCCACTAATCTATTATCTGTCTCTATGGATTTGCCAGTTCTGAACACTTTATATAAGTGGAGTTATACAATTGATAGTTTTTTTGGATCTAGCTTACTCTAATGTTTTCAAGCTTCATCAATGATGTAGCTTGCAACAGTGCTCTAGTTCTCTTTTTGTCTGAAAGATAAAGATATTGTATGAGTATATTATATTACCCATTCATCAGCTGATGGCCTTTTGGGCTGTTTCCATCTTTTGCTATTGTGAATGATGCTGTTGTAAAGATTGGTGTATAGGTTTTTATGTGAACATATGTTTTCAGTTCCCTTAGTATACACCTAGGAGTGAAATTGCCTGGCTGCATGGTTTAACTTGTTGAGGGACTGCCAAATGATTTTCTACAGCCACACCATGTGACATTCCCATCAGTAATGTATGAGGATCCAATTTCTCCACACCTTCATTAACACTTTTTATTATCTGTGTTTTTTATTGTAGTCATCCTACAGTTTGTGAAGTGGTATTTCATTGTGGTTTTGATTTGCATTTACCTGATGACTAATGATGTTGATTATCTTTTTATGTACTTATTGGCCATTTGTATATCTTCTTTGGAGAAATGTCTATTCAAGTCCTTTGCTCACTTTTTAATTGGGTAATTTGCATTTTTATTGTTGAGTTGTACATCTTCATTATACATTCTGGATTTTAGAAACTTATCAGACATATGATTTGCAAATATTTTCTCTCATTCTGTGGATTATTTCACTTTCTTGATAGTGTTTTTTGATACTCAAAAGTTTTTAAAATGATAAAGTCCAATTTATCTCCTTTTTTTGGTTGTGTTGTACTCCGAATGTGTGTATCTCCTCCCCCTGCCATATTAATCTGTTGAAATACTAACCCCCAAAAGATGATGGTTTTAGGAGGTGGGGCCTTTGTAAAGTACTTAAGTCATGAGGGTGGAGCCCTCATGAATGGAACCTGTGTCTTAGAAAAGAGACCCACAGAGATCTGTAGCCATTTTCACCATGTGAGTACATAGCAAGAAGACACCACATACGAACCAGGAAGTGAACTTTCACCAGCCACCACACTGAATCTGCCAGAGCCATGATCTTAGACTTATCAGCATCCAGAACTGTGAGAAATAATTTCTGTTGTTTATAAGCTACCCAGTTTGTGACATTTTGTTACAGCAGCCTGAACAGACTAAGGCAGGTTGCTTGTGCTTTCAGGGTCATATAAGAAAGCTTTGCCTGATCTAAAGTCATGAATATATACACCTATATTTTCTTCTAGGAGTCTTATGGTATCAGCTCTTACATTTAAGTCTTTGATCCACTCTGAGTTAATTTTTGTATATGGTGTGAGTTAGGGCTCCAAATTCATTTTTTCATGTGGATAACCAGATGTCTCAGCACTATTTGTTGAAAAGACTATTATTTCCCCATTGTATACTCTTGGCACTATTGTCAAAAATCAATTGACAGTAGATGTATAGGTTTATTTCTGTATTCTCAATTCTGTTCCATTAATTTATATGTCTGTTCTAATACCACACACACTTGATTACTGTAGCTTTGTAGTAAGTTTTGAAATCAAAAAAAGGTTGAGTCCTCCAACTTTGTTCTTTTTCAAGATACTATTCTGTGTCCCTTGTATTTCCATATTTTTTTAAGTATCAGCAGCCCATTTCTGCAAAAAAGGCAATGGATATTTCTTTAATTTCTTTCCTGAGCATGCACACAGCCTTACATGTGTGCATAGGCTTCTAGATTTCCAGGCATATGTCAAAGCATTTCAAAGCCCCTATGGACATGTCATTCCTCAGCTTTTCCTTTTAAGCTTTTTCATTAGTCTCTGTTTTACCCCAAATGTTATCCATTGCCTCAGGCAGCCATGACATTAAAATATTTGCCTGTAAATGTTTTTGATAAATGTCCCCCAAAGAGGGGCTTTTAGCATGAGGTGAGTACTTAATCAGGTTAGATAAAGATGCTCTTTTCAAGTGAGGTCTTTCAGGGAACCATTAGACAGGTTAAATAATGATAATTCTTTGGGAATGAGAATTTGAAAGAGCTGCAGCTCTGTTCTGCCCCCATCAGTATTGGGAATGTGAACTTGTTTTTTCAAGCTACTATAAGTTGGAGTGTGAGAAATGGGACTAGGGTAAGTTAAAAGACCACAAAACTCTCTCTTCTTACATGGATTCAGCTGTTTTTCTTTAAAACTCTCTGGATTGTTGCAGTCCTTTGGTTAATTTCCAGAGTTCTGAAAAAATAAGATCCTGACAACTTTGCCAGTTTATCATTGATTCTATGAAGGGTGGAATTTTTGGAGGTCCTTAGTTTGCCATTTTCACTGACATCTTTCACCCTTAACTCACCTTAATTCTTAACATGATTTTTTTCTAAACAAAATTTCAAAATAATAAAAATTTTTGTCTTCTCAATATTATAGGAATTTTATAATTCTTTAACTCCTATCACCCTTGTGTTTTACATGGTATTGTGAACATGTTGTACATATATAAAGCTGTCATTCTAATATCTCTTCTTACTAGCAAAACAAAAATTTCTTTCAGCTATTGTGGTTGCATCTCAGCTCTCCTGGATATCATATCTTTCTTTTACAAAAATTAATGCCCTTTTATGTTGCAGCACATTTTGTAGAATTTTCTTAAGCATTTTTTAAGGAAATTTTTTGAGAACTTGTACCTCTAGAATTTTAGCTCCACCTTGTTTTAATAATCATCAAATCTGTCATTACTTTAAACTGTTTTCCAATAGTCAATTTTTTAATTAATTTAACAAATGTCTTTGACAACCATTCTTTCTTCTACCCTCTTTTTTCCTTCCATTTTCAGTTTCTTCTTTCCTGAGTGTATCCTTTATTCATTTCTTTATTGAAAGTGTACAAATAGTAAACTCAAAGTTTTTGCTGCCAGAAAATTCTTAAGTTTGCCCTCATAGTTTGGTGTCCTCTCATTTCCTTTGTCTATGTGATGGTATTCTAATAATGCCATTGCTCATTTTAAGTGTTTAGACATATTTAATTTTAATAGAAGTTGCTAGATTGCTGATCCAAAAACCTATAAAAATTTCATTTCCACCTAGCTTGTTGGAGGGGGAAGGGTGATATGGGGCAGTGAGAAGCCATCTTAGCTGAGGACAGCCTAGACCAACGAACACTGCAGCCATCCTCAGTCACATCTCAGCCTAGACCGGAAGCAGTTAGCTGATACACACACTCTTGAACCAACAAAATGCTTAATGCTTAAGCCACCATTAAAAATAAGACTGCAGTCCTAAAATGGAGTCACTTACTCTAAGCTCCACATCACCAAACCAAGACTTGATTACAGTTACAGCTTTTCCAAAAATGGAATCTTAAACCAGTCAATCAAGAATTGCCTAATCAGCACTAGTTATGTAGTCTGCCTGCTAGACTCTGACCATCCTCTAAAGGAAAGTGACCTTGCCATAACCAATTTGCTTTTTCATCTAGTATAACTTCCTTATCCCTACTCCCTTCTACCTCTAAAAGTCTTTCATTTTGTACAGCTCCTCAGAGTTCCTTCCTACTGGGTGCTTTCTGATTCATGAATCATTGAATAAAGCCAATGAAGTCTTTAAAATTTATGTCATTAAATTTTGTTTTTAACACCAGTAAGTTCTGAAGTTATTTAACTATGCAATGTCAAAATGATACATGTGGACTGTAGTGAAAAGCATCTCAAAAATGAGATTGTAACCTAATAATTCAAATTGGAGAATGAGACTATAGTTTGACCATAAGCATGACTATCCATCTGGTTACAAGTGTTGGACTAGAGATTTTATAGTCCCATTTGCCCTTGAAGCTGAGGCAGCAAGCTATGGAATAGAGAGATGGACATTTAAGGAACAGGATATGAGAGATTCCTCCAACTATACATCTCTTTGAAGCTTTAATGGATCCCTCCTCTTGTCAAATGTAATGCTAGAGTGTACTAAACAAGGAGAGGAGAACAGATCTTCAAAACTGAGATCAAAACAAGCATTTGGTGCATATAACTACAGGAAGTCAAAAGTAAGTCAAATGACTTTACAATAAATATAGGCATAGGCTTACTTAATAGTTTCCGGTGATAGTTCCACCTCAAAGATAGATATTCTACCCTTCACCCAAGGGTGAAGGGTAGAATATTTATCTACCCTTAAACTCTGCTTAAACTGCTTATCTACCTTTAAACTCTGCTCCTTAGGCATACTGAACTCTTTTTTTTTTTAAACATCTTTATTGGAGTATAATTGCTTTACAATGTTGTGTTAGTTTCTGCTGTGTAACAAAGTGAATCAGCTACACATATACCTATATACACATATCCCCTCCCTCTTGTATCTCCCTCCCACCCTCCCTATCCAATCCCTCTAAGTATCACACAGCACGGAACTGATCTCCCTGTGCTATGCAGCTGCTTCCCACTAGCTATCTATTTTACATTTGGTAGTGTATATATGTCCATGCCACTCTCTCACTTCGTCCCAACTTACCCTTCCCCATCTCTATGTCCTCAAGTCCATTCTCTACATCTGCATCTTTATTCCTGTCCTGCCCCTAGGTACTTCGGAACCTTTTTTTTTTTTTTTTTTTTTAGATTCCATATATATGTGTTAGCATATGGTATTTGTTTTTCTCTTTCTAACTTATTTCACTCTGTATGAACTGCGTTCTTGATTTTAAGGTATGTGTAATCTTCTTCTCTGGATCCATGGAAGTTGCTCTAGACTGATGAAGGTTTCTCCATTTGGATTTCCATCTTCTTAGACTGGAGTTAAGCTTTAGAGTTGGGAGTAGCAGAAGGTGTTTTGTTCCATCTGCACCATTTTGAACAAGTTACCAAATCCACCTGGGATTCTAGAAGACAACTATGATAAGTAGCTGTGAGAGATGGATAAGTGAGTCTCAATGGCATAGTGCCTAACTTAGTGTTGGGTTATCAGATATTATGGATAATATGTAAATATAGGTCAGTTTTTGTCAGCTAATTTTAAAAATTATGTTTACAGTAATGTTCATTGTCACAGGATAAATAATATATTCAGTTTTATGTTCAAAAAATGCTTCTCACTTTGCCCATGCTAGTAAAGAAAATATGCCATCAATAATAATAAATTGCAAAGCTCAAGATGCTCACATTGGATAGCTGCCCTACATTAGATGCTTTCACTTTTTTAATAGAGGCTTTTTTCCCTCTATGTCTCAATGGCATAGTGCCAACTGTACTATTATGAAGTATATTTTACGCACTTAATTACATTTCCACAAACGTCATGTCTAGTGTTTAAGCATGCCAAAAATCTATGAGAATATTCCCTCTCTTGTTGTCATGCCAAGTTCAGTATAAATTAATTTTCTGAAGATCTTGCAAATGTCTCATTTAATATGCTTTCAGCCTAAACCTGCCTAATATAAATGTACACAAGTGTTAATTCTCTGCTGGGAGTTTGGTTGAACAAGGATGTCATTTTAGAAGGAACTGTTAGCTTTAAGTGATTCCTTTTAAAAGTATGCTACATGTTACCTGCTTTCGTTAGCTCTCAAAAAAATAGCCAGCAATTTCAAATGACTACTTTCGAAAGCAAATTACTCAGACCTTCCTACTCATCAGAAAGTCTCAGCTGAACTAACATTTTAAAAGACTGTTCCCAATTCACAATTCTTATGGAACAAAATTGGATTTTTTTCTCCACCCCCTCATTTCTGGTCTAACACTTTGGCTACCTTTACCACATGTCACTGTAAAATGCTACCAAAAATAAAGTCTTAAGTTGGTGACATGAGATCAATTCTGGTATTCATCACTGTTATTCTCTAATGCTCCATCCATTACAAATCATGGAATGTTAAATAATCAAACTTTTTTTTTCTTTTTTGCCTATCTTATTTTGGCAAGATATTTTAGTCTTTCAGGAAAAAAATGAAAGACATGTGTTTTAAAGGGGTTCTACTGCAGCATGATTCCTGCAATAAAGACATTTTATTGTGTTAATTTTCATGAAATAAAACTCTGTTGAAAGCCAGTAGTTTTCCAAAACCCATATGATTTATGACATGCTAATATTTGTAGGAATACACTCTGTTTCAATTATATAGAGTAAGTGATGCCTTTCAGAACAACTCAGTAATAATATCACCTACCACAACTTTAATTTTAGACCTACAACACAGGTGTGAGACCTGGGAACCTATTGACAAAGTCATCAGCTTCTGCACAAATTTAATCTTCATCACCTCTATGCTATGTTTAACATCAGAATATTGTGCTTGCCAGGGGCTTCAATAATATGCTTCCAGAACGCAGGTCCTTCATAAACATTAAAAACTGGGTTTTCTATAACTCAAATCTATTTTTTTTAACAGCCAGCAAGAATAAGAGGTACTGAGGCCCTAAGGAAAATAGGGTACACCTATAGGAAATGGGTTGGTATTTCAGATACTTTTTTCCTACCTTCTCTCTCTCTGCTTGGTTTACCTATCTTCCTCTCACTGACTTTTATCGCTTCCTGAAGACCCTGATTTTAAGTGCAAATACATGGAATGGAAACAATATATTTTTTTCATTGATTTTATAGGAAAACTGATATGTTCTATTCCAAGACATAAATATGCATAAATATATCACAGATAAAAATATGTCAAATGACCAATGAAAACAAGTTGACATAAGTAATAAACAGCAATTTTAAAATACACAAATAGTATATACATAAAATTTAATGAAATAAAGATTTATTGTACTTGTCAAAATATGAAACGAAGACTTGAGAGTGGATGGCAGTAGTTGAAAGGGAGTTCCAGGGAGTCATTGTTTGGAAGGCCCATTCTTTCTGTACCATTATTTTCACTAATATTTGAACCTTTCTAAAGCTAATTATCTTCTCACATTCAAATTGAAACTTAAAATTAAGACACAGAAGAATATCTTTAGTTTAGTTTAACTTGATTTAATCAAGTGCTAAACCTTTTCGCAAAGGGCTCAAAACACATGGAAATAGGACACACGCACAACAGCCTGAAGAGTTGTGGAGGATGATTCCTCTTCATTGTTTCCTCTAAATGTGTATATGAAAAGCACCACTCTTGGTGTTGATCTAAACACAGCATGCTTACCTAATTTATTCCATGTGATGTCCTCTGTCTATTGTGTCAAATGAATGAGTGTAATTTTGCCTGAAACTGTAGCATCAAAATACCATTTTTAAAGAGCAATTATGGTGAAAAGTCATTACCTGAACAATCATTATTGAGGTGAGTCTGTATTTAAAGAGAATGTGATGTCCTTGACTCTTGCAGTTATGCAGTAAAAATGTTTCCTCTGCTTCTCTTGTCTTCTGATTGATATTGTGCCCAGAAGATGGATGCTTCGGGAAAACTGATGAAGTGAACAACCTTCTCTGTCTTGGTGGAGAAACTGGAAATTCTGTTAAATAAATTCAGTATCCAGTAAGATTGTTTTGGTCCTAAAATATGGCCATCACCATGAAAGGGCTATTAACTAAAACAAATTTGCTGCTAAACATGAATGACAATTGTTGTTGTCATATGTGAAAGATGAAAAAAATGAAGTCCAAAAATTGCTTCTTTGTAGTGACCCAAGGGCTGTAAACAAGCAAACCCAGGAAATGGTGAATTAATAACATGCTAACAAAATGATTAAAAAATAATTCATTTTAAAATTTGAAATTGAAGTAAATTTCATTAAAATTAAAACATCAGAATTTTAGTTAATATTATTATTATTTTTCAGTGATGTCTGTTGAGAAGAACATGAAACTGACACCTGAAATTATAGCTGTATATATCTGGAACCTTGCCTTTTAAGGAGGTAAAATTTCAATGAGAGGAAAACAGATAACTCATAGCCCACATTCAATATTTTAATACCCAAATAAAATAGGCAAGTCCAATATATTTCAAAAAGAAAATAAAACCTAGTTTTAAAATGAGCCAAAGACATAAACAGATATCTTAATAGACCCCTCACCAAAGAAAATATGCAGATGGAAAATAAGCATATGAAAAGATGCTTCACATCATATGTCATCAGGGAAAACACAAATTAAAGCAATGAGATACAACTACACACCTATTGCTATGGCTAAAATCCAGAATACCAACATCAAATGTTGGCTAAGATGTGGACAGGAACACTCATTCATTGCTGATGTGAAATCAAAATGGTGCAGCCACTTTGGAAGACAATTTAGCAGTTTCATACAAAACTAAGCATACTCTTTCCATGTGATCCAGCAGTTGTTCTTCTTGGTATTTACCTAAAGGAGTTGGAAACTTAGATTCACACAAAAACCCACACACACGTTTATCACAACTTTATTCATAATCGCCAAAATTTGAAACCAAACAAGATGTCCTTCAGTAAGTGAATGGATAAATAAACTGTGGCACAGCCAGACAGAGAAATATTAATTCAGCTCTAAAAAGAAGGAACGAACCAACTCTGAAACAGTAGACACTGAGATGATTGTTCAGAGAAGATCATTGAGTGAGAAATAATACCTAAAATAAATGTTGTATATGAGAAGAGGAGGACTGAATGCAAATAATCCTGATTGATCCTCTGGAATTAGAGGATAAAATGTCTCAATATTTCACTACAGTCTGCTTATTTAGCTATAGACTTAAGCCAGTGGGAATCATTAGTAGCTTTCAGCACTGAATATGAAACAAAGTAAAACCTGTATCTCATTTCTCCAAAGTAGACATACAGATGACCAATAGCCATGTGAAAAGAAGCCTAACATTGTTAACTATCAGAGAAATGCAAATCAAAACTACAGTGAGATATCACCTCACACTGGTCAGAATGGCCATCTTTAAAAAGTCAACAAATAACAAATTCTGGAGAGGGTGTGGGGAAAAGGGAACCCTCCTACACTGTTGGTGGGAATGTATATTAGTGCAGCCACTATGGAAAGCAGTATGGAGGTCCCTCAAACAACTAAAAATAGAGTTGCCACATGATCCTGCAATCCCACTCTTGGGCAAATATCTGAACAAAACTGTAATTCAAAAAGATACATGCACCACAGTGTTCATAGCAGCACTATTTACATAGTCAAGACATGGAAACAACCTAAATGTCCATTGATAGACGAATAAATAAAGAAGATGTGGTACATGTATACAATGGAATACTACTCATCCATTAAATAGAATGAAATAATGCCATTTGCAGCTACATGGTTGGGCATAGATATTATCATACTAAGCGAAGTAAGTTAGAAAGAGAAAGACAAATACCATATGATATCACTTATACGTGAAATTTAAAATATGACACAAATGAACTTATCTATGAAACACATAAAGAACAGACCTGTAGTTGCCAAGGCAGGTAGGAGGGTAGGGGGACGGTTGGATTGGGAGTTTGGGACTAGCCGATGCAAACAATCATACATAGAATGAATAAACAACATTCTTATTGTTTACCACAGAGAACTATATTCAGTACCCTGAAATAATCCATAACGTAAAAAAATCTTATCTCCTTAAAATTAACTTCTCCAAAAGAAAAAAAATCAACAATTTAGAAACATCACATTTATACATTCAAGCAATAAATAGAAAAGGACATCAAGATAGTCCTAATTATTAAGTACTGAATCCCACCCACTGCATTATTCTGACTTCATAATTAAAAGGATGTGTTTCAGCTTGCTTAATGGGAATCCTTGCTCTTTTAGCCCCTGCATGCACTAATGGTTATCTAATGGATGGCTGTTTATTTTGTGAGGGAAGGCCAAACCTGCAGACTGGGTTGTTTAAGTATTTTAAATAAACATTCTCTGTAAACTCTAAAATGGTGCATTTACCATGACTTCTATAAAGGGCTCATTTACATTTATATGGAAAAAATAATAGAACAAAGTTCATTTACTGAAACCTGGTTTTTACTCAAATTCAATCTTCAGGTTCAAGCCCCAGATACTCTCTTTCTGATCAGGTACTTTGTGGTTAGAATAAAAATTGTGGTGAGCCTGATAAGCCTGCAGTCAGATTACTGGGATTTCCAGAATGGTCTGGGAATCCCTTTGGATGTTAAGCACCCCCAAGGTGGGGTTCATTTATATTTCCCATTGCTCACACCACATAGCCTACTGAAAACATTCCTGGTGCTGCAGAAAGATAATCATTTGTAGAACCAAGCAGCATAATTTCATCCTAAAAAAACCCTTTTTTTTAAAAAAATTATTGAAGTATAGTTGATTTACAATGTTCTGTTAATTTCTGCTGTACAACAAAGTGATTCAGTTATACATATACATACATTCTTATTTTTTTATATTCTTTTCCATTACGGTTTATCATAAGATATTGAACATAGTTCTCTGTGCTATACAGTAGGACCTTGCTGTGTATCCATTCTATATATAAAAGCTTACATCTGCTAATCCCAACCTCCCACTCCATTCCTCCCTCAACCTTCTCCCCTTTGGCAACCACAGTCTGTTCTCTGTGTCTGTCAGTCTGTTTCTGTTTCATAGATAAGTTCATTTGAGTCATATTTTAGATTCCACATGTAAGTGATATATAAGTGATATGGTATTTGCCTTTATCTTTCTGACTTATTTCATTTAGTATGATAATCTCTAGGTCCATTCATCAAGATAGTCCTAATTATTAAGTACTGAATCCCACCCACTGCATTATTCTGACTTCATAATTAAAAGGATGTGTTTCAGCTTGCTTAATGGGAATCCTTGCTCTTTTAGCCCTACAAATGCCATTTGTAGTTGCAAATGGCATTATTTCATTCTATTTTATGGCTGAGTATTCCACTGTATATATGTATCGCATCTTCTCTATTTATTCTTCTATTGATGGACATTTAGGTTGTTTCCATGTCTTTCCTATTATAAATAGTGCTGCTATGAACATAGGGGTGTATGTATCTTTTTGAAATTATAGTTTTGCCTGGATATATGCCCAGGAGTGGGATTGTTGGATCATATGGCAACTCTATTTTTAGTTTTCAGAGGAACCTCCATACTACTTTCCATAGTGGCTGCTCTAATACACATCCCCACACCCTCTCCAGCATTTGTTATTTGTAGACTTTCTAAATATGGCTATTCTGACGGGTTTGAGGTGATACCTCACTG